>NW_026290756.1:0-219447 GCF_023373465.1 Oncorhynchus keta | reverse complement strand
GGGGTCCTATCTACATGGTCTGTAACCTGACTCATTATGTCTAGGGTTCTTAGGCCCAGCTACATGGTCTATAACATGATTGGATGTTTGCGTAAATGTGAGAAGTAAACATGTGTGTCACACCCTGATGTGTTGTTTCACCTGTCTGTGTGCTTGTCTCCACCCCCCTCCAGGTGTCACCCATCTTCCCCATTATTCCCTATCCCTGTGTATTTATACCTGCGTTCTCTGTTTGTTTGTTGCCAGTTCGTTTTGTTTCGTGAAACCTACCTGCGTTTGTTCCCCTGCTTCTGTCTATTCTTGCTCCTGTTTTCTAGTCCTTCCCGGTTTTCACTGTTCTGCCCTGACCCTGACCCTGACCCTGACCCTGAGCCTGCCTGCCTGCCTGCCGTTCTATAACTTGCCTCACCTCTGTGTGACCTCTGTGTGACCCCTGCTTGCCCCTACCCTGAGACTGCCTGCCGTTCTATAACTTGCCACACCTCTGTGTGACCCCTGCTTGCCTCTACCCTGAGACTGCCTGCCGTTCTGGACCTTTGCACGAGAGACATCTGTTCACATATTGCCAAGCAATCCTGATCGCTACCACCTGTTGTGCTTATCAAGGCTTCCTGGCAGAGCCTTTGACCAGGTTGGCGCTGCCATGGTGATGGGGTGTAGAAGTGTATCCTGGTAGTGTGTTGCCTAACGGTGTGCTAACACTAAACTAACCCCCACATCATAACAGGATAAATGATCTAAAACATCCCAAGAAGTAAAAACAGGAGCATGGGATGTCCCCACGCAGGAGTTTTCATTCACCAAATGACCTTTTCCTGCTCAGGTCACCTATGGTGAGGAAAACCTCCTGGCCCTATGCCAACTGCAATAAAACGTGTTTCAACAAAGCCTTCTTCCATATTGAAAATCGAAATAGCATTGACATCTAGCAAGTAATCTTTAATTTGCCTGTAAATATATTACACCGGTCATAAAATCTTATGGATCGACACAATAGGGTTTTTCTCAGGGGTGGTGTGATTGGCCCCATATCATCAGACTCAATGACATGGGACTTTGCCTCTGGGCCAGTCCTGCCCTCAGAGGGTCACACTCACCTGTAAATAGGTTATAAGTGAGAGACTGACCGTAACAACTCTTAGCAGCCCGGATTTACCTGTTTGTCTGCGTTGTGTTTCAGTGACAACAACCTCACGTCTCAAACACACACCTACAACTGAAGTAAGTGTCTTATCATTAAGTAACAGAAATTAGATACGGTTTGACTTTTTTATATAGGCAGTGTTGTATCCAAGTGATTTTTGGTTTCTTTCTGGGCTTATTGTGGAGAGCTTTTATGTGGACACATTTTGCAATGCTGTGTGTGTGGCAGGCACAGCTGTGTGTGTGGCAGCTGTGTGGCAGGCACAGCTGTGTGTGTGGCAGCTGTGTGGCAGGCACAGCTGTGTGTGTGGCAGGCACAGCTGTGTGTGTGGCAGGCACAGCTGTGTGTGTGGCAGGCACAGCTGCGTGTGTGGCAGGCACAGCTGTGTGTGTGGCAGGCACAGCTGTGTGTGTGGCAGGCACAGCTGTGTTTGTATAAACAGGATATCTTCTTGTCTTTCACCCACACATCCAACGTGTGTAAAAATGTGTCAGTGGAGCGTTTGTTACAGGTTAATCTAAACACACCAGAAACATTATTCATACACTAGTAAACATTCATATTGTCTTTATACTCAGCTTATTATACAACAAAAGTCTAATGTTTCAATTTAAGTAAACATTTCTGAATCAGTACTTTTGATAGTGGGACCCAAACTGAGCAAATAAATGTGGTTCCACTTTATTTGGATCCTCCATCTGTAGATGCTCTGTAGACTATCAGTAATATTTCATCTATCTACAACCATAACCCTAGCTCTAACCCTTACCTTAACCCTTATCCTAACCCTAAACTTAACCCTTATCCTAACCCTTACCTTAACCCTAGCTCTAACCCTTACCATAACCCTTATCCTAACCCTTACCTTAACCCTAGCTCTAACCCTTACCTTAACCCTTATCCTAACCCTTACCTTAACCCTAGCTCTAACCCTTACCTTAACCCTTATCCTAGCCCTTACCTTAACCCTTATCCTAACCCTAAACTTAACCCTTACCATAACCCTAGCTCTAACCCTTACCTTAACCCTAGCTCTAACCCTTACCTTAACCCTAGCTCTAACCCTTACCTTAACCCTAGCTCTAACCCTTACCTTAACCCTTATCCTAACCCTAAACTTAACCCTAGCTCTAACCCTTACCTTAACCCTTATCCTAACCCTTACCTTAACCCTAGCTCTAACCCTTACCTTAACCCTAGCTCTAACCCTTACCTTAACCCTTATCCTAACCCTAAACTTAACCCTTATCCTAACCCTAAACTTAGCCCTTATCCCAACCCTAAACTTAACCCTTATCCTAACCCTAAACTTAGCCCTTATCCTAACCCTAAACTTAACCCTTATCCTAACCCTAAACTTAACCCTTATCCTAACCCTAAACTTAGCCCTTATCCTAACCCTAAACTTAACCCTTATCCTAACCCTAAACTTAACCCTTATCCTAACCCTTACCTTAACCCTTATCCTAACCCTAAACTTAACCCTTATCCTAACCCTAAACTTAACCCTTATCCTAACCCTAAACGTAACCCTTATCCTAACCCTAAACTTAGCCCTTATCCTAACCCTAAACTTAACCCTTATCCTAACCCTAAACTTAACCCTTATCCTAACCCTTACCTGAACCCTTATCCTAACCCTAAACTTAACCCTTATCCTAACCCTAAACTTAACCCTTATCCTAACCCTAAACTTAACCCTTATCCTAACCCTAAACTTAGCCCTTATCCTAACCCTAAACTTAACCCTTATCCTAACCCTAAACTTAACCCTTATCCTAACCCTAAACTTAACCCTTATCCTAACCCTAAACTTAACCCTTATCCTAACCCTAAACGTAACCCTTATCCTAACCCTAAACTTAACCCTTATCCTAACCCTTACCTGAACCCTTATCCTAACCCTAAACTTAACCCTTATCCTAACCCTAAACTTAACCCTTATCCTAACCCTAAACTTAACCCTTATCCTAACCCTAAACTTAACCCTTATCCTAACCCTAAACTTAATTCTTACCCTAACGCTTCTTGTAACCGTAATCTTAGCAAGCAATTGATAATCAACAGAGTTTGTTAATAGTATGACCTTCTGTCGAGCATCTACAGATGGAAAATCTGGACTTTCCAAATGAAGTGGGACAGTAAGTTTTGTTTGGAAATTCAGTCGTGGCCAAAAGTTTTGAGAATGACACAAATATTAATTTTCACAAAGTTTGCTGCTTCAGTGTCTTTAGATATTTTTGTCAGATGTTACTATGGAATACTGAAGTAGAATTACAAGCATTTTCAAAGGCTTTTATTGACAATTACATGAAGTTGATGCAAAAAGTCAATATTTGCAGTGTTGACCCTTCTTTTTCAAGACCTCTGCAATCCTCCCTGGCATGCTGTCAATTAACTTCTGGGCCACATCCTGACTGAAGATAGCCCATTCTTGCATAATCAATGCTTGGAGTTTGTCAGAATTTGTGGGGTTTTATTTGTCCACCCACCTCTTGAGGATTGACCACAAGTTTTCAATGGGATTAAGGTCTGGGGAGTTTCCTGGCCATGGACCAAAACATTGATGTTTTGTTCCCCAAGTCACCTAATTATACTTTTGCCTTATGGCAAGGTGCTCCATCATGCTGGAAAAGGCATTGTTCGTCACCAACCTGTTCCTGGATGGTTGGGAGAAGTTGCTCTCGGAGGATGTGTTGGTACCATTCTTTATTCATGGCTGTGTTCTTAGGCAAAATTGTGAGTGAGTCCACTCCCTTGGCTGAGAAGCAACCCCACACATGAATGGTCTCAGGATGCTTTACTGTTGGCATAACACAAGACTGATGGTAGCTCTCACCTTGTCTGCTACGGACAAGCTTTTTTCCGGATGCCCCAAACAATCAGAAAGGGGATTCATCAGAGAAAATGACATTACCCCAGTCCTCAGCAATCCAATCCCTGTACCTTTTGCAGAATATCAGTCTGTCCCTGATGTTTTTCCTGGAGAGAAGTGGCTTCTTTGCCTCCCTTCTTGACACCAGGCCATCCTCCAAAGGTCTTCGCCTCACTGTGCATGCAGATGCACTCACACCTGCCTGCTGCCATTCCTGAGCAAGCTCTGTACTGGTGGTGCCCCGATCCCGCAGCTAAATCAACTTTAGGAGACGGTCCTGACGCTTGCTGGACTTTCTTGGGCGCCCTCAAGCCTTCTTCACAACAATTGAACCGCTCTCCTTGATGATCCGATAAATGGTTAATTTAGGTGCAATCTTACTGGCAGAAATATCCTTGCCTGTGAAGCCCTTTGTGTGCAAAGCAATGATGACGGCACGTGTTTCCTTGCAGGTAACCACGGCTGACAGAGGAAGAACAATGATTCCAAGCACCACCCTCCTTTTGAAGCTTCCTGTCTGTTATTCAAACTCAATCAGGATGACTGAGTGATCTTGTCCTCGTCAACACTCATTTAACGTAAGTCGCTCTGGATAAGAGAGTCTGCTAAATGACTTAAATGTAAATGTAGAATCACATTACATTTACATTACATTTAAGTCATTTAGCAGACGCTCTTATCCAGAGCGACTTACAAATTGGTGCATTCACCTTATGACATCCAGATCTGACATGATGTCAGCTGGTCCTTTTGTGACAGGGCTGAAATGCAGTGGAAATGTTTTTTGAAGATTCAGTATATTTGCATGGCAAAGAGTGACTTTGCAATTAATTGCAATTCATCTGATTACTCTTCATTATATTCTGGAGTATATGCAAATTGCCATCATACAAACTGAGGCAGCAGACTTTGTGAAAATTAATTTTTGTGTCATTCTCAAAACGTTTGGCCACGACTGTAGGCTATTGGAACCTGAAGATCTTTCCAAATGTGATATTTATTGGAAATTAACACACAGTTGCAAAACAGGAGCTGTAAAATAGTTGTTTTGTGATGCCATTAATCAGTGGTGGAAAAGTATCCCATTGACACACTTGAGTAAAAGGAAAGATACCTTAATAGAAAAGGACTCATGTAAAAGTGAGAGTCACCCAGTAAAATATTACTTGAGTAAAAGTATTTGGTTTGAAATATATTTAAGTATCAAAAGTAAATGTATAATGCATCATGTGATGTGAAATGCATCATACGGGATGATTTCTGTATTTTGAAAGATACATATCTTGAAAACTTTACTGCTGACAGGCAAAGCATTTTGAAATACCAAAACATTGTTTTTGGGTGGAGTTTTCCTTTAAGCAAACTAGACGGCACCGTTTGTATTTATTTGTATTTATGGAGAGCCAGGGGCACACTCCAACACTCAGACATCATTTACAAATGAAGCATGTGTATTTAGTGAGTCCACCAGATCAGAGGCAGTAGGGATGACCGGGGATGTTCTTTTGCGTGAATTGGACCATTTTCATGACCTGCTAAGCATTCAAATGTAACTTTTGGGTGTCAGGGAAAATGTATGGAGTAAAAAATTCATTTTTTAGGAATGTAAAGACGTCAAATTAAAAGTTGTCAAAAATACAAGTAGTAAAGTACAGAGTAGTACCTTAAACTATTTTTACTTACAGTGCATTCGGAAAGTACTCAGACCCCTTGACTTTTTCCACATTTTGTTACGTTACAGCCTTATTCTAAAATGTATTAAATAGTTTTTTCTCATCAATCTACACACAATACCCCATAATAACAAAGCAAAAACAAGTTTTTAGAAATAAAAATAAAAAACAGAAAAACCTTATTTACATACAGTAAGTATTCAGACCCTTTGGTATGAGACTCGAAATTGAGCTCAGATGCATCCTGTTTCCATTGATCATCCTTGAGATGTTTCTACAACTTGATTGGAGTCCACCTGTAGTAAATTCAACTGACTGGACATGATTTGGAAAGGCACACACCGGTCTATATAAGGTCCCACAGTTGACAGTGCATGTCATAGCAAAAACCAAGACATGAGGTTGAAGGAATTGTTCGTAGAGCTCTGAAACAGGATTGTGTCGAGGCACAGATATGGGGAAGGGTACCCAAGAACACAGTGGCCTCCATCATTCTTCAATGGAAGAAGTTTGGAACCACCAAGACTCTTCCTAGAGCTGGACACCTGGCTAAACTGAGCAATAGGGGGAGAAGGGCCTTGATCAGGGAGGTGACCAAGATCCTGATGGTCACTGACAGAGCTCCAGAGTTCCTCTGTGGAGACGGGAGAACCTTCCAGAATGACAACCATCTCTGCAGCACTCCACCAATCAGGCTTTTATGGTAGAGTGGCCAGACAGAAGCCACTCCTCAGTAAAAGGCACATGATAGGCCACTTGGAGTTTGCCAAAAGGAACGTAAAGGACTCTCAGACCATGAGAAACAACATTCTCTGGTCTGATGAAACCAAGATTGACCTCTTCGACCTAAATGCCAAGCGTCACGTCTGGAGGAAACCTGGCACCATCCCTACAGTGAAGCATGGTGGTGGCAGCATCATGCTGTGGGGATGTTTTTCAGCACCAGGGACTGGGAGACTATTCAGGATCGACGGAAAGATGAACGGAGCAAAGTAGAGAGAGATCCTTGATGAAATCCTGCTCCAGAGCGCTCAGGACCTCAGACTGGGGCGAAGGTTCACCTTCCAACAGGACAATGACCCTAAGCACACAGCCAAGACATTGCAGGAGTGGCGTCGGGACAAGTCTCTGAATGTCCTTTAGTGACCCAGCCAGAGCCCTGACTTGAACCCGATCTAACATCTCCGTAGAGACCTGAAAATAGCTGTGCAGCGACACTCCCCATCCAACCTGACAGAGGTTGAGAGAATCTGCAGAGAAGAATGGTAGAAACTCCCCAAATTGAGAAGACTCAAGGCTGTATTTGCTGCCAAAGGTGCTTCAGAAAGTACTGAGTAAAGGTTCTGAATACTTATGTAAATGTGATATTTCTCGTTTTTTATTTGTAAAAAATGTGCACAAAAAAAATCTAAAAACCTGTTTTTGCTTTGTCATTATGGGGTGTTTATGTGTGTAGATGAGGGGGAACAATTTTATGTAAAGTGACAAAATGTGGAAAAATTCAAGAGGTCTGAATAATTTCCAAAGGCACTGTAAGTACTTTACATCACTGCCATTAATGATTATAAACCAGAGATAAGCATAAGTGTTCAGACTCAGTAAAGTCATAAATCCACTAGATGAAACACTTTTTAAAATATATTTTATTACATATGTTTAAAGGTAGACTTTGCTCTCACACAGTCAAACACAGTATCAGTATGTGCAGTATGTGCAGGGGTTCTCTTCATGCTGTTCACTGGGTGGTAGCCACGGGACCAAAACAGCAGAGAAGTTGAGCCTCATGCGTCACCCTGTTAGTTGTTGTGGTAATGTACCCAATAAATAGTTTCCTTTCTGCATCACCATCATATCGATGAGTCTACCTATAAAGGACAGCATTGTAACTATAATGCAATTAAAGGACATGGAAGCATGGTCATACATCTACAATTAGAATATCAACAATTATCTTAAATATTTAGAAGTCATAATTTTGAGTGCTGTACATATGCAATAATCAGAACTAAATGTCTTATCTCTGCTCACTGGTCACCATAGCAGCACCCACCCGTAGCAAGCGCTCCAGCAGGTATATTTCACTGGTCGCCCCCAAAGCCAATTCCTCCTTTGGCCGCCTTTCCTTCCATTTCTCTGCTGCTAATGACTGTAACGAATTGCAAAAATCACTGAAGCTGGAGACCCATATCTCCCTCACTAGCTTTAAGCTGTCAGAGCAGCTCACAGATCACTGCACCTGTACATAGCCCATCTGTAAATAGCCCATCCAACTACCTCATCCCCATACTGTTATTTATTTTTTAGCTCCTTTGCACCTCAGTATCTCTACTTGCACATCTATCACTCCAGTGTTTAATTGCTAAATTGTAATTATTTCGCCACTATGGCCTATTTATTGCCTTACCTCCCTCATCTAACCTCATTTGCACATGCTGTATATAGACTTTTTTTCTCTATTGTGTTATTGACTGTATGTTTGTTTATTGCATGTGTAACTCTGTGTTGTTGTTTGTGTCGCACTGCTTTGCTTTATCTTGGACAGGTCGCAGTTGTAAATGAGAACTTGTTCTCAACTGGCCTACCTGGTTAAATAAAGGTGTTCTCAACTGGCCTACCTGGTTAAATAAAGGTGTTCTCAACTGTCCTACCTGGTTAAATAAAGGTGAAATAAAAAAATAAACAATTAAAAAGAGAGAGTTCAGCCAAATTTTAAAAAATACCCTGTAAACCAGGGGTGTCAAACTCATTCCATGGAGGGCCTAGTGTCTGCTAGTTTTTGTTTTTTCCTTTCAATTAAGACCTAGCCAACCAGGTGAGGGGAGTTCCATACTCATCCGTGACCTTAATTCATCAATCAAGTACAAGGGAAAACCCACAGACAATCGTGGATTGAGCTTGACACTTGCTGTAAACAGTCTATGGACAAAGTGACAGCAATCAATGCGTTGCTTTTGTTTACCTGACCACTATTTACAAATGCTAACTTCTTAGCTTTTGTGGCACAAATCCAATGCAAGTCAATTGTCTTGATATTAGCATTTTTTACTGGGTAAGGATACCAGTATGTAATTTAGGTAAATATCCCTTTTAACATGTCATTGTATGCATTAGTGGGAGTTTGTTTGGTGAGATTGTTTGTGCAGTCAAGAAAAACAAAAATGCTGCAATAAAAGGGTATACTGTTATTGGAGAACGTAAGGCCTTCGAGTAAGCTGCATTTCTACGTACCCAGTGTCAGGTGAACTGGTGGGTACCATTTTTATGTCTGTGCGTGCAGTATTAAGAAAGTTCGAGGTAGTTTGGCGAGCAAATGCTAGCTAGTGTTAGCGCAATGACTAGAAGTCTGCAGGTATGGTAGCGTACGCTAGCGCTAGACGTCATAGTGCACGCAGAGACATTAATATGGTATCCACGAGTTCATCTGACCCTGGGTACGTAGAAAAACAACCTACTTGCCAGAATCTAGTTGTATCCCTGTAAAGATGGACTTTTATGGAAACATTTAGAGGAGAATGCTATTCGTGGTAAATGCAGGATAATCATTTATCCTCAAAGTCAAAAGAGCTTAATAACAACACAGAGCTCAGGGTTACAGTTAATGACCCAATACAATTATTCTCAATGCAGGGAAAGAGAAGTTGGAACGGACTCTAGACTGACAGTGTTTAAATATTCAGTTGCTTTATGAATTGGCACCTTGATTGCGATATAATGGCACCGGTTAGCTGACTAATCATTAATATCGTCACCAGGTTAGCTCAATCATTTAAAGTATGATGAAAACACTGTAGGTGTGAAGAAAGAAATAAGTGCTGAGTATTTAACGAAAGGCATAGTTAGCTGTTTTGAAGTTGTAACTTGTAAGTAAAAAAAAATGTAGTAGGTAAAAACAAAACAAAATCTACAAAGGAAATATTATAATGTTGCTTGACACAGAAACACAGGTTTTAGTGAAATTCTCAGTTCAGTGTGTCATCCACCTTAAGTAATCTTAAATTGTAGCAGTGTTTTAAATAGACATGCACATTGTCCTCTGTTTTCCATTGTTCTGGGACAGAGCAGGGTAAAATATTTTAATCAGACAGGCCAAGTCTGTCTGATTAAAATGAGGTACTTTCCTGTAAGAAAAAATTATGATCTCTTTCCCCACCCAGCCTAAATCCTAGTTGAATCTTTATAGATATGTTCTGATAAGGCCCAGATATAGAACAAAGACCCCACCCAGCCTAAATCCTAGTTGAATCTTTATAGATGTGTTCTGATAAGGCCCAGATATAGAACAAAGGTCCCACCCAGCCTAAATCCTAGTTGAATCTTTATAGATATGTGTTCTGATAAGGCCCAGATATAGATCAAAGGTCCCACCCAGCCTAAATCCTAGTTGAATCTTTATAGATGTGTTCTGATAAGGCCCAGATATAGATCAAAGGTCCCACCCAGCCTAAATCCTAGTTGAATCTTTATAGATGTGTTCTGATAAGGCCCAGATATAGATCAAAGGTCCCACCCAGCCTAAATCCTAGTTGAATCTTTATAGATATGTTCTGATAAGGCCCAGATATAGATCAAAGGGTGAAAGGATCAATACTTGGACTAGGTGAGGGATTTAAGGTCTATTTCCTTGGTTACTGTTGATCTGTGAGGTATAACAGAATCCGTACGAGGTCAGTAAGATGGTGAAACTAAACAAGGAAAGGTTGTATAAGGCTTGTTTGTTTTACCAGAAAACTCTTTCAATGTTTACATTGAGAGTCACTAGATGAAGTTTGAGGGCACAATGAAGAAGGCTCCAGTTTTTCAAAGTAGGCCGTCTAGAGAAACCTGCAATGAAGGAAAGTACAACTTTGACGTTAAACTTTTGTTGCCAATGGGAATAGACAATGTATGTGTTATGGTTGTATAGCATGTTAGGACAAATGAATGGAACTTTCTGGACGACTAGTGAAGCAAACACAAAGGACGGGGAAACCCAGAAGTCTCTCTCCTTTTGGCTGTCTTGGTTACAGCAATCATATTGCACATGGAGTTTCACAAAGGCATGTTCATTTGACATCTGATTTTGCCTTTCATTTTGACTCATCCTGTCTTCATTTCTGTAAAATTATGGAAAATATTTATTGAAATGAATGAATGTGGCTATAATTTGGACTATCATTAAATGTAATCGCACAGCTTTTTACTGTGTTCCACCTAGCAAATCACAGTTCTCGTAAATAATCAGCCAACAAGATAATGTGTTTTCACAGCATGGGCATGACATTGTCACGGTCATTCAGGTGCTGATAGCCTCAGGCAAGGTGTGACCTAGCCTGTTTCTTCAAACATGGAGGGTTCCCTTCAACAAACACAGAGGAACCTGATGACATAAAGCTGGCTTGTAATGGAATGGTCTCTCACCAATAACATCCTTTCCTCACCTAAACCCTTGTAAAAAGAGACTAAACTAGACCTAATAAAAACACTTTACTTTACGTGTACTTCTACCTATAGGACTGTGTACAGTATATATTATTTTTTGTTTTACTAATCACACTAACCTCACAAATATATATATTTTTCAGGGGGAGGCACAGCACAAGAGCCCTTGTTAAAATGAGTCCAGGCATGGACCAGCAGCAGTGTATCATTGATACCCAACACATCACGACACACACCATGGGCAGAGGAGATCTTGGCCGGGGGAAGGGGAGAAGAAGCTGCGCTACATGCTGAAGGACGGTAGCTGCCCCGTGGTGTTCCACCAGTCCCCGGGCCAGTGGAGCTTCTTCCTGGCCGACATCTTCACCACACTGGTGGAGCTCCGCTGGAGGGTCATGCTCCTCATCTTCTGCCTCTCCTACATCCTCTCCTGGCTC
This sequence comes from Oncorhynchus keta, assembly GCF_023373465.1. Taxonomy (NCBI): domain Eukaryota; kingdom Metazoa; phylum Chordata; class Actinopteri; order Salmoniformes; family Salmonidae; genus Oncorhynchus; species Oncorhynchus keta. The sequence continues at coordinate 207,900 of NW_026290756.1, read as the reverse complement.
TTCTTCAGCGTCCTCTACTTCCTGATCGCCTACGTCCACAAAGACCTGGAGGACCATGACACGGCTCCGTGTGTGGCGAACGTCCGCAGTTTCACTTCCGCCTTCCTGTACTCCATGTCGACCCAGGCGACTATCGGCTACGGCTTCCGGGTGATGACGGAGAACTGCATGGTGGCCATCGTGGTGGTGACTATCCAGGCCCTGATGAGTTGCTTCATCGACACAGTCGTCATTGGCATCACTGTGGCCAAAATGGCGTGCGCGAGGAAGAGAGCGCAGACAGTGGGCTTCAGCAGCTCCGCCGTGGTCAACGCGCGCAACGGCGCCCTGTGCCTTGTGTGGCGTATCGCCGACTTCCGCAGGAACCACATCCTGGAAGGCACCGCCCGGGCGCAGCTGGTCCGCACCATGAAGCACCCCTCTGGGATGATCTCCATGACCTACCAGGACCTAGACATCCAGAGTAGACACCTCATCCTGGCCACCCCGGCCAGCATCGTTCACAAGCTGGAGCCTGGGAGCCCCCTCTACAGCCTGGGACCGGACAGCCTGGCGGAGGAGGACTTTGACCTGGTAGTGTCCTTCACCTACACCGGTGACTCCACAGGCATCCTGCACCAGACACGCACGTCTTACAGCCCGGCAGACATCCGCTGGGGCCAGCGCTTCCAGGACATGGTGCAGGTGGGGAGGAGGCACTACAAGGTAGACTATGCCCTGTTTCATCAGACCACCTGGGTGCAGACACCCATGGTCAGCGCCCAGGAGAGTGACAGGGGGAGACCGCCGACCATGGAGTCTATCGTCCAATCGCAGCAGCCGTTTGTGAGATCGAGCAGGAAATTCCGGAGGTCCTTGGCTGATGTCAGTGAGGAGGTGGTTCAGGAGGCGTGGCTCTGATGACGCTGTGATAATCCCAAAACAGCAGAGACAGATAACTACATTGTTACATTATTGTTATATAGTACATTATCACACAGGACTTCAGGAAAGGACTTGAGTAAGTGTAATAGGGTAGTTTCGTTGTAAATAACTATTTTATATCATATTTTATACTCCTTTGTTATATCCTTTATGAATGTAATAATTGAACTAAATGTTATTAAATAAATAAACAAAGCGTATGTTGTAGAAGTCACATCTGACGTCCAAAAGGTCTGGCCTCATTTCAACGTCTTTGTTGTGATGGACAGACTGCACCAAATTTAAAATAAATATACTTTTTTCTGATGTGATGGTTGTAAAGTTTTATTCAAATACAAAAATACCTCCCATGTTTCTTTAGTGAAAAGTCAAAAAGATGAAGATTGATTATTGTACATTGTAGTGAAGTCATATGCAATATATTTACAGTTCCATTCTAAACCATGTGTTTAATTCAACCTGCATCACATTCTACACTGGGGTTAAATCACAGAGCTGTTCCTTATCACTGACGACTGCGGCCAGTACCTCTATATCACCACCTTGTGTTCAGTGTGTGTTCAGTGTGTGTTCAGTGTGTGTGTGTGTGTGTGCGTGCTGTACTGTAGACAACTATACTCAAACAAGTATATGAGATGACCTAATAAACGGATTACTTAGTGTAAGGTTGATTCAAATAAAGTATATATTTTTTTATATTATTATAACAAAATTGTAGTATTATTTTTAATAGCCCTTTTATCAGTCTATTATTATTATTATCGTGTGCGCGCATGGGCTTTGAACATGATGAATGAACTATTTGATGCCGGAGTCCAAACAAGCGCTGTAGCTTTCTATTGGTCGACTACAACGACAGGGCGGGGGATAGGCACATGTGTTTTCAAAGTCCGCCCGTGCAAAGCAAAGTATCTTCTTCAGCTGAAGAGGTTGATGGCAGTAATTACGATGTCTATCCGGATATCAAATATGAACGGTGGAACCCAAATATGGATATTAACGCAAAAACCTACCTGGATGCATGGAATGTATTAGAATAAATTACCGCTGATTTGCCCTCGAAAGATCAACAGGTAAACAATGTCCCGTTACTTCGTTCTAACGGTGTAGTCTACGTGGGAATAACGGTGCAACCGTGAATAACGAGTCTTCTGTATAATGTTAGCCTACAAATTGAACCGGACATACCCTACTTTATTTCTACAAAGAGTGATCATCTAAAATATAACCAAAGAGGCCTTGACAGTGTTCAAGCTAAAACAAATATTGTTATGTGTTTCAGTTTTACTGTCTTTGATGAGGCTGTCTCATATTTATAGTGTTCAACAATCACTTTTTTCGATATACTTCAGAGAGTTACGGAGTTAATGGAGTATTCTGTGGGTTATAGGTTACTAGTTGTGTGGGTATCGATGCGTCAGCGAGATTCAAGTATGTTTAATTTAAGCTACTCATATCCAATGAAAAGCCGAGGTAATGCTCCCTTATCAGTCGGAAAGTGTTTTGACTTGACAACGAAACATAAACCGTGACTTTCTTCCTTCCACCTGTCACGCAGAAAAAAAAGGAGCCTGTAGGCCAGCCCAGGTTGATATGATTATGCCCAGTAGCCTACACCCATTGCTTCAGAAAATAAATAAATAAATATATATATAATTAATTGAACAGTGTTTATTCATCGCTGTTTCTTATAGTGTGTTTCTGTATTTGATTATTCAATTGACCGTAATAGACCTATGCATGAATTAATGACAGTCGGCCTAGCCTACCTAAATATATTAACCTGCACTTATTTGATTATGATCCGAATTTAAAGTTAGACTAGGAAAAATATTTCTCTCAAACATAATGTTAATTCTGACAACCCTGATTCAAAACAATGAATTAAAGCCAACTGTCAACCCTGACATCCCATAGTAGCAGGTCATTCCATAATGAAAGGTGCTGCAGTGCTGCTGAATATTGGATATAAATGATTGATCTATTCTTTGCAATAATATATATTTTTTAAAGGAGCAGGTTTATGTAACCAGTTTCCATCTGTCTCAGCTGGTCCTAATTGCACGCAGGCAAAATAAACAGTTGCAGTCTGTGTGGTGCAGCTAAGCCCAGTGCACACAGTCACACTCTGATGACCTGGTTAGATAAGGGTTGATGTGGAATCTAATGAATGGACTTCACAATGACAGATTTCATTTGAGGAAACAGATTGGGCGTAACTGAGGCGTGCTGTTTGTTGATTTCCAGCCCAGTCTTATTTGTTGTCCCTGACTTTCTGGACTCAGTAGACAGTATCAGTTTGATACTGTAGCCAGCGTCTCTGCCGGTGTCTGATGTTCATGTTCTTGGTCTGTCATATTATGTCAGTGTGTATACTGGATATCTTTCCATTGGTTCATCCCTTCATCATTACGCTTGTTTTAGCCTTGAATGTATTTAGTGGTGTTGGTGTTGTGGTACAACGCAGGTATTGGTAGATGGTCAGTGGGGCCAAATGACTTGTTAGATAGCAAGGAAGCATAGTGATTATGAGGTGGTTGCGGTCTGATTTGACCTGTTAATTGTAATTGTAATGTGTGGTGTGTGGTAGTGTAGTTAGTTAGCTGGAGAAGATTAGGACGTCCCATAGGAAGCTCATTCACAGTGAACCAGCCTCTATCTCTCTCAGGATAGTAGGCCCGGCCTGTGGGTCATACGTCGCTACATGAAATATTCACCGATAACCTCATGAAATGCAGATGTAAAAATAGATCCAAGTTATTTTTATTTTGTAGTTTTATTCCAGGTGTTTCACTGATCTAGTGGTATCTCAAGAGTTCAGCTGTCTTGTGTGTTCACCACAAACATGATGGATTCATCATGATACATTTACATTTTAAGTAGGACTTTGTCCATTTAAACTAAATACTTGTTGAATTACTTTTTGTTGTTGAAGGAGAGTATTGTATATGAAATTACATAGGGATGCAGAAAGGTGGGAGGGTTAGTTTGGGAGGTGGAGTTGGGGACTAAACCCCAGTCTCCGGAGGGAACAATATTTATGCATAGCTCCCCAGGAGTTAGAACAAATTAAGCCCCAAACTCCCAATAATGCATCATGCAAATCAACACTAGTTTCTATTCCTAGTCAACCTGACAGTGACATCACTGGATGAGTAAAACAGAGATGAGGGACTTGGATGAGATGGAGCTTTCAAGACAACTGGGAACTCTGGGAAAAATCACAATGTCAGTGATCTTCATGTCAGAAAGTCTGTGTTCTAGAAAGATGCCTGAGTTTCCCCACTTGGAGTTCCAAGTTGGATGCTTGTTTTTTTCCCAGAGTTCCCTGTTGTCTTGAATGCACCTCTGTGCCTTTTCAAAGTCACATTCAGTGAAGAGTGCAATATTTTCAAGGGATAATTAAATGAATTAAATTATACACACTGATTTCTTCTACTTTAGAGCTTTTATCTTTTACAATCAAAAGGCCTACTTAGTGTACATCAATTGGTAATAGCCTACTCTAAATACCAAGTGTTTACGCCAAGGGAATTTGAGAGTGTGGACACGTATTCACTATCCAATATTGGACAAGACAGATCACACTTCATAACGAGACACAAATGTGTCTTTTCAACCCGCAAGGGCCAACCAAAATAACCATAGTGTGCAACCGACTGCCTCTCACACGGGACTTCATCCAAATGACATCTTGACCTTCTCTCTGTGACAGTGGTTCAAATCACTGTTAGTTGTTTTGGCATTAGGGTGGAAGTAAGCCGGCAGACAATAATTCATACCCTGTGGTGCATTCTAATGGCTCTCTCAGGCCACACAGATGCAGTCGATAGTTACTGGGTTTTCTAGTTCAGTTGTCCTCGTTGCTCTGTTGCATGCACTGCAAGGTTATTGTTGCTTTAAAAGAGACCATCCTGTATAGAGCTTGTTTACAGGCTGGCCCTTTAAACCTGATTACATGACTACGTTGTAGAAGTTGTTGAGTTAAGAGTAGAAGAAGAAACTGAACAGGTGTTATTCTATTCCCCTGGTAGATCATTGAAAGATCCCACAGAAAATATGGACTAAAATATGTCTACTTAACTGTTACAGTGGGGGACAAGCATTGGACATTAGCACTATGTAAATGAACAATTGGGGGAAAAATATCAAGTAAAAAGATGTTGGGAAAAGGTATGATCACTGATCTTTTTTGCAGAAACCCACATACATGGACACCACAGGAGGACGGCTCATAATAATGTCTGGAACGGAGCCAATGGAATGGCATCAAACACCTGGAAACCATGGAAACAATGTGTTTGATGTACAGTGCCTTGCGAAAGTATTCGGCCCCTTGAACTTTGCGACCTTTTGCCACATTTCAGGCTTCAAACATAAAGATATAAAACTGTATTTTTTTGTGAAGAATCAACAACAAGTGGGACACAATCATGAAGTGGAACGACATTTATTGGATATTTCAAACTTTTTTAACAAATCAAAAACTGAAAAATTGGGCGTGCAAAATTATTCAGCCCCCTTAAGTTAATACTTTGTAGCGCCACCTTTTGCTGCGATTACAGCTGTAAGTCGCTTGGGGTATGTCTCTATCAGTTTTGCACATCGAGACACTGACATTTTTTCCCATTCCTCCTTGCAAAACAGCTCGAGCTCAGTGAGGTTGGATGGAGAGCATTTGTGAACAGCAGTTTTCAGTTCTTTCCACAGATTCTCGATTGGATTCATCTCTGCAGTTCATCCAGAGTGATCATGGGCATCTTGGCTGCATCTCTGATCAGTCTTCTCCTTGTATGAGCTGAAAGTTTAGAGGGACGGCCAGGTCTTGGTAGATTTGCAGTGGTCTGATACTCCTTCCATTTCAATATTATGGCTTGCAAAGTGCTCCTTGGGATGTTTAAAGCTTGGGAAATCTTTTTGTATCCAAATCCGGCTTTAAACTTCTTCACAACAGTATCTCGGACCTGCCTGGTGTGTTCCTTGTTCTTCATGATGCTCTCTGTACTTTTAACGGACCTCTGAGACTATCACAGTGCAGGTGCATTTATTTTAGACTTGATTACACACAGGTGGATTGTATTTATCATCATTAGTCATTTAGGTCAACATTGGATCATTCAGAGATCCTCACTGAACTTCTGGAGAGAGTTTGCTGCACTGAAAGTAAATGGGCTGAATAATTTTGCACGCCCAATTTTTCAGTTTTTGATTTGTTAAAAAAGTTTGAAATATCCAATAAATGTCGTTCCACTTCATGATTGTGTCCCACTTGTTGTTGATTCCTCACAAGAAAATACAGTTTTATATCTTTATGTTTGAAGCCTGAAATGTGGCAAAGGTCACAAAGTTCAAGGGGGCCGAATACTTTCGCAAGGCACTGTATTTGATACCATTCCACCGATTCCGCCCCAGTCATTGCCATGAGCCCGTCCTCCCCAATTCAGGTGCCACCAACCTCCTGTGATGGACACACATAGTGGTTCCTTTGTGCTCCAATGACTTGTTTGATTAACATGAACCTGATCTGTAATGTGACTTTCAACTGGCTGGTCTAGCCTAATTAATACCAGCACTAAGCAGAGCTGAGAGGATCTGTTATCTTGTCAGCTGACACAGAACTGGAATAGAAAATGTCTGTCATGTCTACAATCCCAGAGCCCAACATTTACTTAAATATTGTAAAATGTACAGTAGAATGTATTTACTTCCGTGTGAACGGTCAAGTTGTGGTGCACATTTGAGTGTTGAATGCATCATTTAGACAATAGGTTGAACGTCGTTGATCTTTCCTTGTGGTTCCACCAATTAGTCTTAACACAGACTTTTCTGTTTGCTTGTCCTTTCCACAGCCCACTTCACGGATGAGGTCCGAGACACCCATAAGAGAGGAGGACTGAGCAGGCCCCTCGCCAGCACGGCTCTCCTCTGGAGAAGCCCAGGTGCAACAGCAGCAGGGGCAGCTTTTCCCCATCCAACTCCCTAGGACCCAAAAATCCTAAACTCCACATTTCCTGTCTTAGTGGGTCCCCGCGAGCGTTCAAAACTGTTTCTCCAACGCTTCTACCAAAAACTCAGACTGTTTTCCAGAGCAGAAGCAGCGGTTGGGCCCAGCTGCTCCTCCTCCCAGGGGGAAGCCATGGGGAGCGTGCGAAGCCACCGCTACAGCATTGTCTCCTCCGAGGAAGACGGCATGAAGCTAGCCGCCATCGCCGCCGTGCCCAACGGCTACGCCAACGGCACGGTGGCCAAGGTTCACACTGCGCAGCAGCAGGCTGTGAGCCGCTTCGTCCAGAAAGACGGCCACTGCAATGTGCAGTTCATCAACATGAGCGGGAAGGGCCAGCGTTACCTTGCCGACCTGTTCACCACCTGTGTGGACATCCGCTGGCGCTGGATGTTGATCATCTTCTGCCTGTCCTTCCTCCTCTCCTGGCTCTTCTTCGGCTTCGTCTTCTGGCTGGTAGCGCTCTCCTACGGCGACCTGGAGAACGAGACGCAGATGTGCGTGTCTAACGTCAACAGCTTCACCGCCGCCTTCCTCTTCTCCGTGGAGACACAGACCACCATTGGCTACGGCTACCGCTACGTCACCGAGGAGTGTCCCGTGGCCGTCTTCATGGTGGTCTTCCAGAGCATCTTCGGCTGCATCATCGACGCCTTCATCATTGGCGCCGTCATGGCTAAGATGGCCAAGCCCAAGAAGAGGAACGAGACACTGATCTTCAGCCACTACGCTACGGTGGCCATGCGGGACAGCAAGCTGTGCCTGATGTGGCGCGTGGGGAACCTGCGCAAGAGCCACCTGGTGGAGGCCCACGTGCGCGCCCACCTCCTCAGGTCGCGAACCACGGCCGAAGGCGAGTATATCCCCCTGGACCAGATGGACATCGACGTGGGCTTCGACAGCGGCGTCGACCGCGTCTTCCTGGTGTCGCCCATCACCATTGTCCATGAGATCGACGAGGACAGCCCCTTGTATGAGATGAGCAAACAGGAGCTGGAAACGTCCCAGTTTGAGATGGTGGTGATCCTGGAAGGTATGGTGGAAGCCACGGCCATGACCACCCAGTGCCGCAGCTCCTACGTGGCCAGCGAGGTTCTCTGGGGCCACCGCTTCGAGCCAGTCCTGTTCGAGGAGAATAACTACTACAAGGTGGACTACTCACGCTTTGAGAAAACCTACGAGGTGAGCAGCACGCCCCAGTGTAGTGCCAGGGACCTGGCCGAGAAGAAGTCTCTGGTCTCTTGCTCCAACTCCTTCTGTTACGAGAACGAGGTGGCCCTTGAAAAAGTGGAGATGGAGGAGACGTTTGACGAGGAGAAAGAGGAGGATGGGGAGGAAAAGGAGGAGGTAAAAATGGAGGATCAGGTTGCTATTGAGAACGCAACACTGGAGGAGACAAACACAGACACAGTCTCTGTACATTCTGAACACAATCAGGAGACCAGGAGTCTGACGATGCCTTCAGAAGCAAGGCCTCTAAGACGAGAATCAGAAATATGACTGCAGAGATGTTAGGGGGAAAATACTACATGAAATACTATTATGATAGGTTTGACCTTTGCTCCTAACAGCTGTCTGTACTACTGCAGGATGGCTTGACTGTGAGGTGAGTGTCATTTTCTGAGGAAGACACTCAGGCACAAGCGAATACAGAATTAACAGACCAGAGAAAATGATGCAATATTATTTATTCTCTTTACACAAGTCCCTCATCTGGTGGGAAGCGATGGTAGATTGACTGAGAGGAGTTGATGGCTCTTCTGGCCCGTGGCACTATAGGAATGAGACGGGTTAGGTAGCATTTTATACAGTGTGTGTGTGCGTGCGTGCGTGCGTGCGTGAGCCTTTGAAAGTTGCAAGAGAACATTGGAAAGTTGTCACATTGAGACACTCCACACGAAAAAATTATATATACCTATACTTTAGAAGTATTACTATATTTATATACTATAGTATTTACTGTAGTGTTTTCGTGGATCTGTCTGTAGTATACTGTAGTATTTACTATAGCGTTTTTCTAGACATTACTGTATTATACTGTAGTATTTACTATAGTGTTTTTGCAGACATTCCTGTAGTATTTACTATAGTGTTTTTGCAGACATTACTGTAGTATACTGTAGTATTTACTATAGTGTTTTGCAGACATTACTGTAGTATACTGTAGTATTTACTATAGTGTTTTTGCAGACATTACTGTAGTATACTGTAGTTTTTACTGTAGTGTTTTGCAGACATTACTGTAGTATACTGTAGTATTTACTATAGTGTTTTTGCAGACATTACTGTAGTATACTGTAGTTTTTACTATAGTGTTTTTGCAGACATTACTGTAGTATACTGTAGTATTTACTATAGTGTTTTTGCAGACATTACTGTAGTATACTGTAGTTTTTACTATAGTGTTTTTGCAGACATTACTGTAGTATACAGTATAGTATTTACTATAGTATTTTGGTTTTATTCTCTTTTGTTATCTGTCTGTGGCACAAATTGGGGTGTGGGGGAAGGGAATGTGCAGGACATATGCAAATGCAATATTAGCATACCAATGCAATGTGTACTGTAGTATTCTACAGTATTCAAAAAAGTATATAGTAAGCACTAAATCAGGGTTCCCTAATTAGTGGCCCTCAGGCCGAATTTATTTGGCCCCCCAAGTTTTCATTATTTATCATTTTCATTGTTGGACATAAAAGACTGTAAAAACACCAGGAAATCTATTCCCATGCGTAATATATATGTGATCTTATACAAATATAAGCAAAGTTTGAAATTGTTCTGTTTTAGTCAAATATTATATATTTTTGGTGCTTCTTGCGACCAATTTGTAATTATGTTCCTGGCCCCCCGACTACCTGCTCAAGAAAAAATCAGCCCGCAGCTGAATCTAGTTTATGATCCTTGCACTACATGATCGAGGGATACTACAGTGTATAGTATAGTACTCTACATTATACTACAACATTCCGTAGTAAGCACTATACGATCAAGGGATACTACAGTGTGGAGTGCAGTATTCTACAGTATACTACAGTTTGCTACAGTTTAATCGCTGTAAACGCAACAACCAAAGAGATGTTTCTATTTGCATATTTTGTAAATATGAGCTGCCCCGATATTTTGAATTAGCTTAGTGAATTAGCTTAGTGTTGTTTACTTGGACTAATTAAGGGTGGCTGGAGAGGGATAGTGTTTGTAGCAGGGAAGGAGTGTTGTATTCCCAATCAACCAGCCTCTCCTATTGTGTTCTCAACTTTCCAAATAGCTGTGGAAATATAGGAAATGTATCCAGAACAAAGGGAAGAGATCATTTTTTGTGTAAAAGATTGTCTCAGTTAGATTTCAAGAGATGTAGCTACAGCATGTAGTTATTTGTTTCATTTTACTGTTGCACAGTTTGACAATCTACAATTATACACAGCTTAATCTCCGTACAAAAATTATATTTAATTTTTCACCCTTTGAAAATAATCTTTGAAGATTACATGTAATACCACTAATTTGGCCACAGTTTTCCAACAGGTCGTCTTCCTCCATAAAAACAACCCCCATCTATGTGTGGGGTGTGTGTGTGTGTGCGTGTGCGTGTGTGTGTGTGTGCGTGTGTGTGCGTGTGTGTGTGTGTGTCGTGCATGTGTGTATCTAGCGCTGCATAGCTCATATTAGTGTGGTACTGTACATTATGCTTCAGTCAATCTTCTTGTTGTCTTAGTACAGATGTAGGATCTTAATTTGACCGGTATTGTCTCAGGAAAATAATCCTGCAGCAAACAGATTTGAGCATTTAGTCTTTTTCGCCAATGTAATGTTGCTTGATCAGTGGTTAGGCTATTAGCTGGCCAAAGTTAGGCTACATGAAAAGTGCAATACTGATAATATGTTAGTGTGGGTTTTCAGTGAATGTATATAAATCGCCAAGCTCATCTGCGTTCCTCCAGCGCAGTAATATTTTCAGCGGCAACAGAGTGGTCAAATTAAGATCCTACATATTTATAGCATCTTTTGCAACGTGAGCCTTAACTCAAGTCTCAGTAACATGAGCCATCACTTGAGATTTGGCTTTAAAACAGCTCACAGTGCATGAGGTGTCATATAAACCAGCAGGAAGATACATCTCAACGGTCCAGGGATGTCTAGTACAGGGGTTCCCAAACCTTTTTGGCCCACAACCCCATTTTGATATTTTGGCCCACGACCCCATTTTGATATTTTGGCCCACGACCCCACCATGTGAAAAAGGTGATGTAATCAGCGGCCAATGTTTACTTTTTAAATTTGGGCTATGACAGTCTATTACAAACCAGTCTGACAGGACTTTTGAATGCAGTATAGTTTGAAGTGACTGAAATGCATCATAAAGGTATTGGGAAGTTCAGAAGATCATCAGGCAACAATTCTGTATGATCTTCTGTGTAGAAAATAACATTTCATTGACGATGTTCTTTTCACCCAGTCTGATTTAGTGCCTGGTCTTGTCGTAATGAGTCCTGCGCTGATTTTGGTCAGAAGGAAACATAAGACACATACAGGATGTGCTCCTGAGTGTCTTATCTCTCAGTGATGGGGTCATAATATTGTGTAGCTTAAACATTTAAAAAAATAGAGCCTCATTTGTAGGAAGAAAACACAAACCGCTCAGCTTATTACAACCGCATCTAGCACCAAACGGAGGTTACTGACCTAACCCCGGTTCTATGAACCAAGCGCGATTTAGTTCATTTAATTTCAGTTTCTCTCATGACCCCATTTTAAAATCAGGCAACCACACATGAAGTAGCAATCCCTACTTAGGTAAACGCTGACCTAGGATGAGATGAAGAAGGATAAGACAGTGATTTCATTCAACGGAACTCCCACTGAATAGATGTGTTAAATAGGTCAATTGAACCGGACCAAAACAATGGAATTGCCATGGAAATGCGTGGGGGAAAGAGCTGTGGGGGAAAGAGCCGTGGGGGAAAGAGTCATGGGGGAAAGAGTCGTGGGGGAAAGAGCTGTGGGGGAAAGAGCCGTGGGGGAAAGAGCCGTGGGGGAAAGAGCCGCGGGGGAAAGAGCCGCGGGGGAAAGCTCCCGAGTCTCTCATTGCCCCCCAGCAAAATGTGCCTACATTAAGGCAATATTTTATGTGTACAGTACCTTCAGAAAGTATTCATACCTCTTGACTTATTCCACATTTTGTTGTGTTACAGCCTGAATTCGAAATTGATTAAATATATGTTTTTTTTTCTCACCATCTACTATCCCCCTTCCCCTTTCCCTTACACATCATACCTCAAAATGACATCTACTAGGTATCCCCTTCCCCTTTCCCTTACACACCATACCTCAAAATGACATCTACTAGGTATCCCCTTCCCCTTTCCCTTACACACCATACCTCAAAATGACATCTACTAGGTATCCCCTTCCCCTTTCCCTTACACACCATACCTCAAAATGACATCTACTAGGTATCCCCTTTCCCTTACACACCATACCTCAAAATGACATCTACTAGGTATCCCCTTCCCCTTTCCCTTTCCCAAAAATGACATCTACTAGGTATCCCATACCTCAAAATGACATCTACTAGGTATCCCCTTCCCCACACCATTTCATCTACTAGGTATCCCCTTCCCCTTTCCCTTACACACCATACCTCAAAATGACATCTACTAGGTATCCCCTTCCCCTTTCCCTTACACACCATACCTCAAAATGACATCTACTAGGTATCCCCTTCTCCTTTCCCTTACACACCATACCTCAAAATGTTTTTAGAAATGTCTGCTAATTTATTGAAAATTAAATAAATAAATATCTCATTTACAAGTATTCACACGCCTGAGTCAATACATTTCAGAATCACCATTGGCAGCGATTACAAATGAATTCATTTGTTAAAAATTCCACTTTGACATTATGGGGTATTGTATGTAGATCAGAGAGACACAATCAACATTTGATCAATTTACAATTCAGGCTAAACACAACAAAATGGAGGGAAAAGTGTGAATACTTATTGAAAGCTCTGTATTTCACCCTGTGTTGAGGTACAAATCAGAGTATATTGTTTGTATGGATGTCAACCCCAACACATGTTGATGTCATCTTCACCAATCAACTGCATTACAGTTAAAAAATGAATTTGACTACCAGCACAGATTTCTGTATGCTAGCTATGCTTATCAGCTTTATACGAACGGGAGTTAGCATTTAGAATCACAGCCAAATATATCCAAATCGGACTTAATCCTTGCGTCAATCTAAGTATTTCACCTGTGCGTCTATCTAAGTAACATAATAAACAAAACCACATCAAAATACGTCACTTTAAACTAGAGATACATTTTTTGTAAGACTGAAAATCGGTCTTTTCACGAAAACGGCTGTAGCATCCGAATGGGTTGGCCTACAAACTAATATGACCGTTCTATGGAAACACAATGGTGATCTCCGATTTGCTCTACGACCCCATAATCCCCATGGGACTTGTCTGAAGTCAGTAATGCTGATGTGCCAACATCTATCTGTGGAGTCCGAACAGTTTGGGCTACAAACTAATATGACCCCACTGTGGAAAGGGGAGACTCTCACCAACACATCTGAGCAGTTTGGGCTACAAACTAATATGACCCCACTGTGGAAAGGAGAGACTCTCACCAACACATCTGAGCAGTTTGGGCTACAAACTAATATGACCCCACTGTGGAAAGGGGAGACTCTCACCAACACATCTGAGCAGTTTGGGCTACAAACTAATATGACCCCACTGTGGAAAGGGGAGACTCTCACCAACACATCTGAGCAGTTTGGGCTACAAACTAATATGACCCCACTGTGGAAAGGGGAGACTCTCACCAACACATCTGAGCAGTTTGGGCTACAAACTAATATGACCCCACTGTGGAAAGGGGAGACTCTCACCAACACATCTGAGCAGTTTGGGCTACAAACTAATATGACCCCGCTGTGGAAAGGGGAGACTCTCACCAACACATCTGAGCAGTTTGGGCTACAAACTAATATGACCCCACTGTGGAAAGGGGAGACTCTCACCAACACATCTGAGCAGTTTGGGCTACAAACTAATATGACCCCACTGTGGAAAGGGGAGACTCTCACCAACACATCTGAGCAGTTTGGGCTACAAACTAATATGACCCCACTGTGGAAAGGGGAGACTCTCACCAACACATCTGAGTTCCTTTGACTCCTTTACCGCATCTATGGACGAATGAATTGGATTAGAACACTTGGTTCCCATCTTTTTTGACATCATCTCTGTCTCCTTCTGTATGTCGGCCTGGGCTTGTGTGTCAGGCCAGACCCCTCAGGATCCAGACACCCTGAGCTAGAAAGCTGGAAGGGAGTGTGCAGATGAATGTAGGTAATAAAGTGCTGCTAAGTTACATGTGTACATATGGTTAGAATGAAACGTAGGAGTCCAAATGTATTGTTTGTCTGTTAAAAGTATCCATTTTGAACAACAGTAAAAATGTGGAGGTACTTACTTCATTGAAAACCATGTAGAAAGACCTGATTCTATCAGTGGTATCAGTTATCCAAAGCTACAGTGCACTTTCCTCTTCAAGAGAAACCTCCCCCTCCTCCAATTCCATGACACTGACACTAGAAACCTTTTATTTATTCAGTTTTTGCGTAAAGCCAAATGTACATAAAACCTTTGTCTGTTCTTTTTTTTTTGTTGATTTGAAACCATCTGTTATCATATAATGTCGACTACTACTGTGTATTTAGATCAGTGTTTTGGCCTTGTCTGACTGGGGACATTACAAACCTTGTTACTTTGCTGTGTGTGATTAGTCTCCTTAGGCAGACAGGGTTACCTCCCACAATGTTCAGTGCTGTTGCCCGAGGTCTGGGAAGACTAGTGTGTGCTGGGTCTTGTGAAGAGGGAGCAAAGCTGTTGTTTTGTCACTTCTGAAAGGACCAGCACTTTGTGTTGTCACATTGCTTTAAGGCATGGTGCATAGAGAACGAGGCGGACAAGTTCTCTTATCTTTCAGACACAGACAGTGCGGCACACAAAAGCTGAACAGACAGACACACATACAGGCACACAAACGTACACACTAATGCACACGCACTAAAGAACTATAGTCGTACAAAAATATGGAGCTTTTTATTCTGGCTATATACAGTAGGCCTAACGAATCTTCACAATTTGTTACCGTAGACATGCACAAATTCTACTCCGAATGTACGTTTATTGTTGAAATTGTTTGCAACTTGCTCAAAAGTGTCACTTTTTATTGCCTATGTCGTTAACATAGACAAATACAAATGTTGTATTTTTTATTGTTAGCAAATTCTTCATAAGAAAATGTGTATGAGATGATATATAAGAGAATGTCCATGGAGGTCTGATACACAGAGGTTGTCATACGGGGATGCCAGAGTTTGTGTGTATTGGGTTGTCATACGGGGATGCCAGAGTTTGTGTGTATTGGGTTGTCATACGGGGATGCCAGAGTTTGTGTGTATTGGGTTGTCATACGGGGATGCCAGAGTTTGTGTGTATTGGGTTGTCATACGGGGATGCCAGAGTTTGTGTGTATTGGGTTGTCATGCGGGGATGCCAGAGTTTGTGTGTATTGGGTTGTCATACGGGGATGCCAGAGTTTGTGTGTATTGGGTTGTCATACGGGGATGCCAGAGTTTGTGTGTATTGGGTTGTCATTCGGGGATGCCAGAGTTTGTGTGTATTGGGTTGTCATACGGGGATGCCAGAGTTTGTGTGTATTGGGTTGTCATACGGGGATGCCAGAGTTTGTGTGTATTGGGTTGTCATTCGGGGATGCCAGAGTTTGTGTGTATTGGGTTGTCATACGGGGATGCCAGAGTTTGTGTGTATTGGGTTGTCATACAGGGATGCCAGAGTTTGTGTGTATTGGGTTGTCATACGGGGATGCCAGAGTTTGTGTGTATTGGGTTGTCATACGGGGATGCCAGAGTTTGTGTGTATTGGGTTGTCATACGGGGATGCCAGAGTTTGTGTGTATTGGGTTGTCATACGGGGATGCCAGAGTTTGTGTGTATTGGGTTGTCATACGGGGATGCCAGAGTTTGTGTGTATTGGGTTGTCATACGGGGATGCCAGAGTTTGTGTGTATTGGGTTGTCATACTTCCCTTCTATGTTGCTTCTTCTTTTGAGTCTATTTTTCTATCAGAGTCTTCCTATAATGTCCTGCACAAACCAGAAGTTGTACAGATTTTTTTTATTTTGTGAATTATATTGTAGATACGTATTAATATTGCAGTTGTTGATAATAATATTATTATTATGTCTGTGACAATTTTGTTGAGTCTTTTTCAATAAAAAGTAACATAAATCCTCAAATACATCCGTTTCCGAATGATTGGTGTTTGTTGAATGTGAACCCTTACCACATCAATTACAAGTGGTTCAGTTACAGTACAGGTATATACACATTTGAGCCTTTGTCTCACAACAGCAGGCCCTGGCCTATGCAATCCAGTCAGAAAGACAAAGCATCTAGCTATGTTTGTTACGGTATCTATGTTTACATAAGGTGTGGAAAATATCGGATTTCTAAGGGGGTTGATTTTTCCAAAGATGTCAGTTTATGACCTACATAATACATGAGAGAGAGAGAGAGAGAGAGAGAGAGAGAGAGAGAGAGAGAGAGAGAGAGAGAGAGAGAGAGCGAGAGAGAGAGAGAGAGAGAGAGAGAGAGAGAGAGAGAGAGAGAGAGAGAGAGAGACAGAGAGAGAGAGAGAGAGAGAGAGAGAGAGAGAGCTAGACAGAGACAGACAGAGAGAGAGAGAGAGAGAGAGAGAGAGAGAGAGAGAGAGAGAGCTAGACAGAGACATACAGAGAGAGAGAGAGAGAGAGAGAGAGAGAGAGAGAGAGAGAGAGCTAGACAGAGACAGACAGAGAGAGGGAGAGAGAGAGAGAGAGAGAGAGAGAGAGAGAGAGAGAGAGAGACACATAGAGAGAGAGAAAGAGAGACAGAGACAGACATAGAGAGAGAGAAAGAGAGAGAGAGAGAGAGAGAGAGAGAGAGAGAGAGAGAGAGAGAGAGAGAGGAGCCCTGATAGAATGAACTGGACGGGGGCTGGTTGTGTTGGAGGCTCCCTCAAATTTAGACCAATGGCCCAGATTCCAAGCCATTTGCTGTCAGAGCTCACACCATCCATTTATTCACCAAACTTGACTGACTGAAAAGTTTAGCGAAGCCCACAGAGACACCAAGCTATTTTAATCCCCTCCTCTGTTGGATGTCATTTTGAACAGCAGGCATGGAAGGAACGCTTCTCTTTGGTAAACTATGGAAAGAGGACAGCTATAATGTGGTCCTGAACTGCAGACTACTGACAGGGGACAATGTCATGCTTTTACAATGAATTCAGTTGTACTCAAAGCTTTCTTTGGAGTTATATTGTGCTCATTTGTAAATTGTATTGATTGGTACACAAGCATGTCGATATGAATCTTAACATATTGTCAACGTCTAAAAGAGAGAGGGGACAGAGAGACTCCGAAAGAGAACAGTCCCAAACCTTTTTTATGAGGACTCTTCATTCAAGGTTCATATGAAATTCACAGGTCATTTGCTTAATTCATAGATTGTGTTGATAATAGCAGCTGTGGGCTCTGATGCCGTTTTATCCTCTGCACTACAGGCAAGCACATATTACGTAACCACCTCCCCAGAGTCCACAACTCCAGAGGGGAGAGAAAGGCTACTGAGTGGTTGTTAGAGTCACAGTAGAAAGAGACAACCCCTACATCGACTCAGGAAGACATTCCAAATATATTCATTCATCATCAGTACACCTGGAAATGAGAGTGTTCCTGTCTTCCATGGAAACACATTTAGTCCACAAAATTCAAATGAGTTTCCAACTGTGGGCAGGAGTCTGACAGCATGAGGGGAAGTCAGAAGATCGATCAGACAGCCAGGGAGGCAGTGAGTCCATTTGATTTGGTTCTACTTATGGAGTGGGTACAGCCCTGGGGCTTTTTCCACATTATCTAATAAAACATCACCAGAGATCACGCTCTGAATGATGAAGGTAATCGTGTTACATTACCTTTTGTTTTACTTTTTTACTTTTACAGATCCTCGAAGAAACATCCTCCGTTAGACCACCCTCACATGGATCAAGAACCTCACATTGACCTCACATGGATCAAGAACCTCACATTGACCTCACATGGATCAATAACCTCACATTGCCCTCACATGGATCAAGAACCTCACATTGCCCTCACATGGATCAAGAACCTCATATTGCCCTCACATGGATCAATAACCTCACATTGCCCTCACATGGATCAATAACCTCACATTGCCCTCACATGGATCAAGAACCTCATATTGCCCTCACATGGATCAAGAACCTCACATTGCCCTCACATGGATCAAGAACCTCACATTGACCTCACATGGATCAAGAACCTCATATTGCCCTCACATGGATCAAGAACCTCACATTGACCTCACATGGATCAAGAACCTCACATTGCCCTCACATGGATCAAGAACCTCACATTGACCTCACATGGATCAAGAACCTCACATTGACCTCACATGGATCAAGAACCTCACATTGACCTCACATGGATCAAGAACCTCACATTGCTAGACTTCCTGCCATGTGTTACTAGACCAAAATATCCAGCATCAGGATTGTCACGACCATGAGGGGAGGTCCCAGGTCCTAGGACCTGTGTGCTGGGTCACCCCATCAACTCATTGATATTGACATGTGATCGTGCCACAGCAGTGTGTGTGAGTAAGGCCCTGGGTCAATTCCAGTGCTTAAATCTCTCTGAGCACTTTGTTAGTTGTGAGTGAGTGTTAACCGTCATGTTAGAGGGATTCAGTTTCCACCCTCTGCGTTCAGGAGTAGGAACACTAACACTCTGTTTGCCTAGAAGACAAACAACCCACAGCCTCTTCATGACCTTTGATGTCACCGTAAAACATTGACTATGTGGTATTTCAGTTTGTCCCTCAGGCATAGTTTGGAACAAGGCCCCTGGCTCTGTGCTGTGCATGCTGACAGAGGCTGTAGCCCTCCGTATGAATCAGATGGAAGTCATAGCAGGAGAATGAGGCCAGATTGCACACACAGCAGGATTGGGGTCAATTCGAATGGAAGGCAGGCAATTCAGGAAGTAAACGGAAATTAAAATTCAATGATTGAAAAAATTACTTCTCAATGAACTGAAAAGGACAATCCTGACACATAACCTTCTGCTCTGCTTCTCTTTCACTGTGAAAGAGAAGAGCTGACGTAGAGAACTCTCCTAAGAAGTAGTTCTCTGCTTACTCCTGGGTCATACCACTACTGTGTCTCCCTCTGACTTGATCTCTACAGAACAGGAGTGTCCTGGGTCATACCCCTACTGTGTCTCCCTCTGACTTGATCCCTACAGAACAGGGAGTGTCCTGGGTCATACCACTACTGTGTCTCCCTCTGACTTGATCCCTACAGAACAGGGAGTGTCCTGGGTCATACCACTACTGTGTCTCCCTCTGACTTGATCCCTACAGAACAGGAGTGTCCTGGGTCATACCACTACTGTGTCTCCCTCTGACTTGATCCCTACAGAACAGGGAGTGTCCTGGGTCATACCACTACTGTGTCTCCCTCTGACTTGATCCCTACAGAACAGGGAGTGTCCTGGGTCATACCACTACTGTGTCTCCCTCTGACTTGATCCCTACAGAACAGGAGTGTCCTGGGTCATACCACTACTGTGTCTCCCTCTGACTTGATCCCTACAGAACAGGGAGTGTCCTGGGTCATACCACTACTGTGTCTCCCTCTGACTTGATCCCTACAGAACAGGAGTGTCCTGGGTCATACCACTACTGTACCTCCCTCTGACTTGATCTCTACAGAACAGGAGTGTCCTGGGTCATACCACTACTGTGTCTCCCTCTGACTTGATCCCTACAGAACAGGGAGTGTCCTGGGTCATACCACTACTGTGTCTCCCTCTGACTTGATCCCTACAGAACAGGAGTGTCCTGGGTCATACCACTACTGTGTCTCCCTCTGACTTGATCCCTACAGAACAGGGAGTGTCCTGGGTCATACCACTACTGTGTCTCCCTCTGACTTGATCCCTACAGAACAGGAGGAGTGTCCTGGGTCATACCACTACTGTGTCTCCCTCTGACTTGATCCCTACAGAACAGGAGTGTCCTGGGTCATACCACTACTGTACCTCCCTCTGACTTGATCCCTACAGAACAGGGAGTGTCCTGGGTCATACCACTACTGTGTCTCCCTCTGACTTGATCCCTACAGAACAGGGAGTGTCCTGGGTCATACCACTACTGTGTCTCCCTCTGACTTGATCCCTACAGAACAGGGAGTGTCCTGGGTCATACCACTACTGTGTCTCCCTCTGACTTGATCCCTACAGAACAGGGAGTGTCCTGGGTCATACCACTACTGTGTCTCCCTCTGACTTGATCCCTACAGAACAGGAGTGTCCTGGGTCATACCACTACTGTGTCTCCCTCTGACTTGATCCCTACAGAACAGGAGTGTCCTGGGTCATACCACTACTGTGTCTCCCTCTGACTTGATCCCTACAGAACAGGGAGTGTCCTGGGTCATACCACTACTGTGTCTCCCTCTGACTTGATCCCTACAGAACAGGGAGTGTCCTGGGTCATACCACTACTGTGTCTCCCTCTGACTTGATCTCTACAGAACAGGGAGTGTCCTGGGTCATACCACTACTGTGTCTCCCTCTGACTTGATCCCTACAGAACAGGGAGTGTCCTGGGTCATACCACTACTGTGTCTCCCTCTGACTTGATCCCTACAGAACAGGGAGTGTCCTGGGTCATACCACTACTGTGTCTCCCTCTGACTTGATCCCTACAGAACAGGGAGTGTCCTGGGTCATACCACTACTGTGTCTCCCTCTGACTTGATCCCTACAGAACAGGGAGTGTCCTGGGTCATACCACTACTGTACCTCCCTCTGACTTGATCCCTACAGAACAGGGAGTGTCCTGGGTCATACCACTACTGTGTCTCCCTCTGACTTGATCCCTACAGAACAGGAGTGTCCTGGGTCATACCACTACTGTGTCTCCCTCTGACTTGATCCCTACAGAACAGGGAGTGTCCTGGGTCATACCACTACTGTGTCTCCCTCTGACTTGATCCCTACAGAACAGGGAGTGTCCTTTTAAGGACCTTTTCAGCCCGGTCACTGGTCCGAAAAGGAAAGATGGCCTGTCTGTGGCAGAAGTTACAAAAATATTACTGTAATATGAAAATATATTAGAAGAAACGGTTCTATAAATATAGGTTCTAGATCTAGAAATCACCTTATTTAGCAGTGTAGGCTACCCTGCCTCTAGCCACACAAACAGGTCCTGGGTCATACCATTTGTGACTCACTGTTCAGCTTACTGACTTCCCATCGTTGACACAGACGATTTGACGATTTGGGTATGTGCTGTGTCTCCCTGTGACTTGCGTGCGTGCGTGCGTGCATGTGTGTGTCTCCCTCTGACTTGACTTCAGAACAGGGAGTGTCCTGGGTCATACCACTACTGTGTCTCCCTCACCTGATCCCTCAACACAGCATGATGGGGGTGGTATCAATACGGCTGCCAAATGCCCACAGACTTTATAGAGGAGCTGAACTGACCTGATTTAGCCTCTGTTTCAAACCTCCACATTAGGAAATGTGCCTGAGAACGAGATGTGGGTCCTGCATGCTCTTGTGTGTGTGTTCGACACATGGGAAGAGTTCTGCACCCAAAGGCATTATGACCGGGTCATGGGGGGCTGCGGTCTGAATTGATGATGACTTCAGTGCTGCCAGCTGAGGGCATGATGGAAATGAAAGTAAACCCAACTCAAGGACACCTGTTACGTACACAGATTCCTTACATCTACTGTGTACGTACACTGATTCCTTACATCTCAACTGTGATGTACACTAGATTCCTTACACTCAACTGTTACGTGACTTGATTCCTACATCTCAACTGGACGTCCTGGGTCCTTACATCTCAACTGTGTACGTCCACTGATTCCTTGATCTCAACTACAGACACAGGGGGTTCCTGGGTACATCTCAACTGTTACTGTGTCACTCCCATCTCAACTGTTACGTACACTAGATTCCTTACATCTCAACTGGATGTACACTAGATTCCTTACATCTCACTGTGTCTACACTAGATTCCTTACATCTCAACTGTTACAGAACTAGATTCCTTACATCTCAACTGTTACGTACACTAGATTCCTTACATCTCAACTGTTACTTGATCTCAACTGTTACGTACACAGATTCCTTACATCTCAACTGTTACGTACACTGATTCCTTATCTCAACTACAGATTCCTTACATCTCAACTGTTACGTACACTAGATTCCTTACATCTCAACTGTTACGTACACTAGATTCCTTACATCTCAACTGTTACGTACACTAGATTCCTTACATCTCAACTGTGATGTACACTAGATTCCTTACATCTCAACTGTTACGTACACTAGATTCCTTACATCTCAACTGTTACGTACACTAGATTCCTTACATCTCAACTGTTACGTACACTAGATTCCTTACATCTCAACTGTTACGTACACTAGATTCCTTACATCTCAACTGTTACGTACACTAGATTCCTTACATCTCAACTGTTACGTACACTAGATTCCTTACATCTCAACTGTTACGTACACTAGATTCCTTACATCTCAACTGTTACGTACACTAGATTCCTTACATCTCAACTGTTACGTACACTAGATTCCTTACATCTCACTAATCTCCATTTTTGGACAAAACTGACTTTATAACCAAAATAATCCTATTTACATTTTGTACTCAATTTTGACAGAGTAAAAGTTTCTGGCACATACTGATGCCACATGGGCTGTTTTCTAACAGAGAAGTTGTTTTTCCCTTCAGTCACTCTGTTAATGATCCCTGCCCATAGATCAGGAAGGCTTCCACATGAAGGAGGAGGATTTCTCAGTCAGTAGAAAGGCCTCTTTAGTGTCCTAAGTTTTCATAACTGTGACCTCAATTGCCTCCCATCTGTAAGCTGTTAGTGTCGTAATGACCGTTCCACAGGTGCATGTTCATTAAGCAAATCAGGTGTCGCCTTTTCCTGATTGAAATTGTAGTTTGTCTTTATTCCATTTTAGCTTACAAATTGCAAGTCAGATCAATGTAGTTACATTTCACTTGACAAAGACCATGACACAACTGATTGATCAAGACATGAAAGATGAACAGTGTCTATATAAACTCAGCAATGGTTCATTGAACAAGCATGGGAAACAGTGTTTAAACCCTTTACACAATGAAGATCTGTGAAGTTATTTAGATTTTTACGATATTTGGCCCCTCTGGAACCGATATGACGTGGCCCGCCAGGGTCGTCCTGAAAAAAAAAAAATGCTGTGACCCCAAAATTCCATAGAAGCATCTCAGTAAATCATGTTTCTTTCCTGCTCCACTTTTACTTCTATGTAAAAGTTGTGAATACATCTGGCTCATTTCATTTTGACATATTTATACACAGTGTTGAAATCACAGACACATTTATTACGCAGGAAGAGATAGATATCTGGACAATTTCTTGTCTCGACATATTTAGATTGAATGAAATGTGTCATTCAAGGGGGGATCCTGAACTCTTTACCAGGAATGTAAAGGTCTGAGAATTCCCTGTTCCAGACCTGCTCAACAGACACCAGCTCTAACGAAGATCAATCAATGTGTGTGTGTGTGTGTGTTGAGATATCGGGTCGCCAAGCTCGGGTTGCCTCTTTCAAAACATACAGTTTGCTCCATGAAATGTACAAGTATTTATTTGTGCCATAGTTTCTGAGCACAGGACTGCATTGGTCCATAACCAAAGGATGACATCGAGGTTAGAAAAAGACTGTAATGTAACAACATGTGGAAAAGGGAAGGGGTCTGAATAGTTTCCAAATGCACTGTACATATCACAATATAATATACAGGTACTGTACATATCACAATATAATATACAGGTACTGTACATATCACAATATAATATACAGGTACTGTACATATCACAATATAATATACAGGTACTGTACATATCACAATATAATATACAGGTACTATCACAATATAATATACAGGTACATCTCACAATATAATATACAGGTACTGACATATCATATCAATATAATATACAGGTACTGTACATATCACAATATAATATACAGGTACTGTACATATCACAATATAATATACAGGTACTGTACATACACAATATAATATACAGGTACTGTACATATCACAATATGATACAGGTACTGTACATATCACAATATAATATACAGGTACTGTACATATCACAATATAATCTACAGGTACTGTACATACACTATATTCCTTAATATAATATACAGGTACTGTACACTAGACATACTGTACATCACAATATAATATACACACTGTACATATCACAATATAATATACAGGTACTGTACATATCACAATATAATATACAGGTACTGTACATATCACAATATAATATACAGGTACTGTACATATCACAATATAATATACAGGTACTGTACATATCACAATATAATATACAGGTACTGTACATATCACAATATAATATACAGGTACTGTACATATCACAATATAATATACAGGTACTGACATATAACAATATAATATACAGGTTGTACATATCACAATATAATATACAGGTACTGTAAATATCACAATATAATATACAGGTACTGTACATATCACAATATAATATACAGGTACTGTACATACCCAATATAATATACAGGTACTGTTACATATCACAATATAATATACAGGTACTGTACATATCACAATATAATATACAGGTACTGTACATATCACAATATAATAAAGGTACTTTACATACCACAATATAATATACAGGTACTGTACATAATTGCACAATATAATATACAGGTACTGTAATGATATCAGGTGCATGTTCATTAATATACAGGTACTGTACATATTCAATATAATATACAGGTACTGTACATACCACAATATAATATACAGGTACTGTTATACCATTAATTAGGTACTGTACATATTGCAATATAATATCAATGTACTTACATATCACAATATAATATACAGGTACTGTACATATCACAATATAATATACAGGTACTGTACATATCTATATAATATCAGGTATGGTTCATAACAATATAATATACAGGTTTAAACCCTATACACAATATAATATGTGACAGGTACTGTACATACCACAATATAATATACAGGTACTGTAACCAATATAATATACAGGTACTGTACATACCTGAAAAAAAAAAAAAATGTACTGTACATATCACAAATAATATCCAGGTACTGAAGCATATCAGTAAATATACATGTACTGTACTGCTCCAATTTAATATACAGGTACTGTAAAAGTTATAATATACAGGTACTCATATCACAATATAATATACATACTTGCATATAATATACAGGTACTGTACATACCACAATATAATATACAGGTACTGTACATATCACAATATAATATACAGGTACTGTACATATCACAATATAATATACAGGAACTGTACATAGACAATATAATATACAGGTACTGTACTATCACAATATAATATGACAGGTACTGTACATATCACAATATAATATACAGGTATGTACATATCACAATATAATATTCAGACCTGCTATCACAGAATATACAGCTACTGTACATAGATCAATATAATATGGTACTGTACATATGTGTGGAATATAATATACAGGTAAGCTGTACATATTTCAAAACATACAGGTTGCTCACAATATAATGTACAGGTACTTATTTGTGCCATAGTTTCTGGCACAGGACTGCATATCCAATATAATAACAGGTACTGACATATCACAATATAAATACAGACTGTACATAACAAATATAATATACAGGTACTGACATAGTTATAATATACAGGTACTGTACATATCACAATATAATATACAGGTACTGTACATATCACAATATAATATACAGGTACTGTACATATCACAATATAATATACAGGTACTGTACATATCACAATATAATATACAGGTACTGTACATACCACAATATAATATACAGGTACTGTACATATCACAATATAATATACAGGTACTGTACATATCACAATATAATATACAGGTACTGTACATATCACAATATAATATACAGGTACTGTACATATCACAATATAATATACAGGTACTGTACATACCACAATATAATATACAGGTACTGTACATATCACAATATAATATACAGGTACTGTACATATCACAATATAATATACAGGTACTGTACATACCACAATATAATATACAGACACTGTACATATCACAATATAATATACAGGTACTGTACATATCACAATATAATATACAGGTACTGTACATATCACAATATAATATACAGGTACTGTACATATCACAATATAATATACAGGTACTGTACATATCACAATATAATATACAGGTACTGTACATATCACAATATAATATACAGGTACTGTACATATCACAATATAATATACAGGTACTGTACATATCACAATATAATATACAGGTACTGTACATATCACAATATAATATACAGGTACTGTACATATCACAATATAATATACAGGTACTGTACATATCACAATATAATATACAGGTACTGTACATATCACAATATAATATACAGGTACTGTACATATCACAATATAATATACAGGTACTGTACATACCACAATATAATATACAGGTACTGTACATATCACAATATAATATACAGGTACTGTACATATCACAATATAATATACAGGTACTGTACATATCACAATATAATATACAGGTACTGTACATACCACAATATAATATACAGGTACTGTACATACCACAATATAATATACAGGTACTGTACATATCACAATATAATATACAGGTACTGTACATACCACAATATAATATACAGGTACTGTACATACCACAATATAATATACAGGTACTGTACATATCACAATATAATATACAGGTACTGTACATACCACAATATAATATACAGGTACTGTACATATCACAATATAATATACAGGTACTGTACATATCACAATATAATATACAGGTACTGTACATATCACAATATAATATACAGGTACTGTACATATCACAATATAATATACAGGTACTGGTACTATCACAATGGTATACAGGCACTGTACATATCACAATATAATATACAGGCACTGTACATACCACAATATAATATACAGGTACTGTACATATCACAATATAATATACAGGACTGTACATATCACAATATAATATACAGGTACTGTAAATACCACAATATAATATATTATTATTATAATATTACTGTACATATCACAATATAATATACAGACACTGTACATATCACAATATAATATACAGGTACTGTACATACCACAATATAATATACAGGTACTGTACATACCACAATATAATATACAGGTACTGTACATACCACAATATAATATACAGGTACTGTACATACCACAATATAATATACAGGTACTGTACATATCACAATATAATATACAGGTACTGTACATATCACAATATAATATACAGGTACTGTACATATCACAATATAATATACAGGTACTGTACATATCACAATATAATATACAGGTACTGTACATACCACAATATAATATACAGGTACTGTACATACCACAATATAATATACAGGTACTGTACATATCACAATATAATATACAGGTACTGTACATATCACAATATAATATACAGGTACTGTACATATCACAATATAATATACAGGTACTGTACATACCACAATATAATATACAGGTACTGTACATATCACAATATAATATACAGGTACTGTACATATCACAATATAATATACAGGTACTGTACATATCACAATATAATATACAGGTACTGTACATATCACAATATAATATACAGGTACTGTACATATCACAATATAATATACAGGTACTGTACATATCACAATATAATATACAGGTACTGTACATATCACAATATAATATACAGGTACTGTACATATCACAATATAATATACAGGTACTGTACATATCACAATATAATATACAGGTACTGTACATATCACAATATAATATACAGGTACTGTACATATCACAATATAATATACAGGTACTGTACATATCACAATATAATATACAGGTACTGTACATATCACAATATAATATACAGGTACTGTACATATCACAATATAATATACAGGTACTGTACATACCACAATATAATATACAGGTACTGTACATATCACAATATAATATACAGGTACTGTACATATCACAATATAATATACAGGTACTGTACATATCACAATATAATATACAGGTACTGTACATATCACAATATAATATACAGGTACTGTACATATCACAATATAATATACAGGTACTGTACATATCACAATATAATATACAGGTACTGTACATATCACAATATAATATACAGGTACTGTACATATCACAATATAATATACAGGTACTGTACATATCACAATATAATATACAGGTACTGTACATATCACAATATAATATACAGGTACTGTACATATCACAATATAATATACAGGTACTGTACATATCACAATATAATATACAGGTACTGTACATATCACAATATAATATACAGGTACTGTACATATCACAATATAATATACAGGTACTGTACATATCACAATATAATATACAGGTACTGTACATACCACAATATAATATACAGGTACTGTACATACCACAATATAATATACAGACACTGTACATATCACAATATAATATACAGACACTGTACATATCACAATATAATATACAGGTACTGTAGATATCCCTTTTTACATAATAAACCATTGCTTATGAACCAGGTTTATTGGTGTCATGACCTCTGGGCCTGTCTGATTCAGATTTGCTGGGCCGTAGTAAAGCTGTGCCACAGGGGCAACGCTCCATGTATTACAGACGGATCATCCTCTCTACAGCAGGTGTATTGAAGACGGCCCGAGGGACTGACTGACACGGAACTGGTCAAAGCAAGAATCAGTCCAACAGTGCTGTTGTACCTTGTTTCTGTCTTCATGTGTGGCCTCGTGCTGCTGTTGATTTAGGCCTAGATTCAGTCCGGACTGCAGACGATCCGCGCTATAGCATGATTGAAATTTAAAGGCAATGTTCCCTCATTCGCAGAGACTGCATTTACGGTAACACTGCATATGTCGGCTCAATCAGAAATTACCTTTAATCTTCAATCGTGCTATAATGTGGATCTTGTTTGGTCCGCATTGAATCCATCCCTTAAACTTTCAGACTTGAGCTTTTTCTATTCTGATAGCAGCAGAGCTGTTGATCTCAGACAATCAGACAATGACGACAGATGTAAATGATTTTTATCTACTCCAAATAAAGGAGAGCTGTGCCTGTTTCCCTCCCATGTGAATGTTGTATTTTGTCTGCACCTTGACTCTGTTCTCATATTGACGGATACTGACCCAGATGAGGCATCAGGGAGAAGTGCAAAAGGAAAGTGATTCAACAGCATCAGTGATAAGCATCCCTCTTCAGAGATCTTACCCATGTCACCCAACCACCAAATTAGAATGTCTGATCTTGCGTTCCAGTTAAAATCTTAAATCAGACCAAATACACTTGGTCAGAGGATATAAATAACAACATGTGACAGATATGAAATCTGGGCTAAAATTTCACTTACTGACAGTGTCTTCAGGAAGTATTCACACCATTCGACTTTTTCACCATTTTGTTGTGTTACAGGCTGAATTTAAAATGGATTAAATGTATACTTGTTTTTGTCTCTGGCCTACATACAATACCCCATAATGTCAAAGTGGACCTATGTTTTTATAAATAAAAAAGCAGACATTTAATACCCCTTTGAGCATGGTGAAATTATTAATTACACTTTGGATAGTGTATCAATACACCCTGTCAATACAAAGATACAGGCATCCTTCCTAACTCAGTTGCTGGAAAGGAAGGAAACCGCACAGGGATTTCAACAATATGGCCAATGGTGACTTTAAAACAGTTACATGGCTGTGATTGGAGAAGACTGAGGATGGATCAACAACATTGTAATTACTTTGCAACACTAACCTAATTGACAGAGTGAAAAGAAGGAAGCCTGAACAGAATCAAATGCATCTGTTTGCATCAAATCACTTGCTGCAAAGCTTCTTTTTAAAAACGTTTTGTCCTGATTACAAAGTGTTACGTTTGGGGCAAATCCAATACAACACATTACTGACTACCACTCTCCATATTTTCAAGCATAGTGGTGGCTGCATCATGTTATGTGTATGTTGGTCAACTTTAAGGACTGTGGAGTTTTTCAGGATAAAAATAAACGGAATGGAGATCAGCACAGGCAAAATCCTAGAGGAAAACCTGATTCAGTTTGAATTATATGAAGAGTGCCTTGGTCCTCCTTTTGTTTTACAATGTGTAGTGTCTTCTTCATGGTGACCTCCAGAGTGTGTGTGTGTGTGTGTGTGTGTGTGTGTGTGTGTGTGTGTGTGTGTGTGTGTGTGTGTGTGTGTGTGTGTGTGTGTGTGTGTGTGTGTGTGTGTGTGTGTGTGTGTGTGTGTGTGTGTGTGTGTGTGTGTGTGTGTGTGTGTGTGTGTGTGTGTGTGAGCACCTTCCATGTGCTGCTGATAGTTGTGGACTGACATTTTGACTGATTGGGAATCGCTCCAAGTCGCCGTGTGCTGATGGTGTCCTCAGCTGTCATCTTCCAGTCTGATCAAGTTGTCGCTCACCTTGCAGTTGCATTCGCCCTGCAGTAAGTAGCGTTGCAAAGAGATACAAGCTAACTCAGATTCACCAACTGTTTTCTGGTTGCTATACAGTAGAACACAGAGGTCAGGTCCCAGAGGTCGGAGCTGGCTGTGATGACTTCATTATAATCAGATTACACAACCAGTCAATAACAACAAGTTGCCAACCAGAACTGGTTGGAATCTGGTTCTAATTACATAATTTCAGCCAGTTTTGTCCGCTGGGGTTCAGGTACCTAGGGGAACACAGCAGCAACAAATATCTGTAGTTAGGCATTGTAAAAAACAACATTCTGGGACTTGACCCACTGGGCTCCTCCATGCCAGGGTGAGAGATGAAGAGGGGTGGATAGAGGCTAGTGTGGATAGAGGCTAGTGTGGATTGAGTCTAGTGTGGATAGAGGCTAGCGTGGATAGAGGCTAGCGTGGATAGAGGCTAGTGTGGATAGAGGCTAGTGTGGATAGAGGCTAGTGTGGATAGAGGCTAGTGTGGATAGAGGCTAGTGTGGATAGAGGCTAGTGTGGATAGAGGCTAGTGTGGATAGAGGCTAGTGTGGATAGAGGCTAGTGTGGATAGAGGCTAGTGTGGATAGAGGCTAGTGTGGTTTCAGTGGAGGATTAAAAGAAGACGCTAAAAGAGGGCTCTAAAGGAAGGCAGACATCTTGGCGTGTGTTAATATCACTGAGTTGATGGGATGACCCAGCACACAGCATAGGAGCTGAGTGTGTGTGTGTGTTTGTTTGCTTGTGCCAGAGATACAGAGAGGGGGGATGAAGCTATTTACAGAGGCTTTCACTTACACTGGAACAGTTTGATATTGGATATAGGAAAGAGGTCTGACAAGTCTGAAACACAACCCTACACACACACACACACACACACACACACACACACACACACACACACACACACACACACACACACACACACACACACACACACACACACACACACACACACACACACACACACACACACACACCTGTTAACACTTACATTGGCCCAGTCTTTGCCTGCTGAGGGTATCATGACTCTGGGGAGTAAAAAGAGAATCCAATGACAGCTACAGTGTGTTGGACACATCAGGCTGTTTCCATTCACTGGGCCTGCTGAAATACCGGTTAGAGCAGCACCAGCAGCAAATAGCATTAAGTGTATAGTGAGGACACGTAGTCATATGTGTTTTCACCTGAAACACTCCTCAAAGAGGCCTTCAACAAACCTGAAACACTCCTCAACGAGGCATTCCACAGACCTGAAACACTCCTCAAAGAGACATTCTATAGACCTGAAACACTCCTCAAAGAGGCATTCTATAGACCTGAAACACTCCTCAAAGAGGCATTCTGTAGACCTAACACTCCTCAAAGAGGCATTCTATAGACCTGAAACACTCCTCAAAGAGACATTCTATAGACCTGAAACACTCCTCAAAGAGGCATTCTACAGACCTGAAACACTCCTCAAAGAGGCATTTTACAGACCTGAAACACTCCTCAAAGAGACATTCTATAGACCTGAAACACTCCTCAAAGAGGCATTCTACAGACCTGAAACACTCCTCAACGAGGCATTCCACAGACCTGAAACACTCCTCAAAGAGGCATTCTATAGACCTGAAACACTCCTCAGAAGGGCATTCTGTAGACTTGAACACTCCTCAGAAGGGCATTCTGTAGATCTGAACACTCCTCAGAAGGGCATTCTGTAGACCTGAACACTCCTCAGAAGGGCATTCTGTAGACCTGAACACTCCTCAGAAGGGCATTCTGTAGACTTGAACACTCCTCAGAAGGGCATTCTGTAGATCTGAACACTCCTCAGAAGGGCATTCTGTAGACTTGAACACTCCTCAGAAGGGCATTCTGTAGACCTGAACACTCCTCAGAAGGGCATTCTGTAGACCTGAACACTCCTCAGAAGGGCATTCTGTAGACCTGAACACTCCTCAGAAGGGCATTCTGTAGACTTGAACACTCCTCAGAAGGGCATTCTGTAGATCTGAACACTCCTCAGAAGGGCATTATGCAGGCAGTTTTGATTTGATATTTCCACTGCACAGTGCCACACAACCCCCCTGAGGCCAAACTTCTCTCTACACCTGAAAGTGGCACAAAGCCAGGCCCACCGGGCCATCTGGGGTTCTCACTGTCCTGGCAACCGCTGACGTCAGTGGTTGGGGTGGGGGGGTTGCCATTTATTGGGATGAATCTTGTCCTGGAGGCAGAGCTGAGTGGTTTCCGCTAGATGGGCCAGCTATATCATAAAACATGCATGAAAACCAAAATGTTAGGCTTAAGTTTAGCAGTGTGGTTAAGGTTATGTTTAAAATCAGATGTTATGACTTTGTGGTTAGGACAGCTCGTGACCACTCTGCAGAGCTGCCTCCAGGAAAAGATTCATCCCAATAAATGCCAACCTGCCTAGAGTAGTGTGGAAGTGTTGATGTGATGGGTATGTGTGGAGGTTCAGGTGAATATGTCAACAAGGAGGAGGGAAGGAGGGGTGTGAGTAAGAGGTTTTTACATGTTGTTCATGTCTACTGTCTGCTGTGTCTGTATGTGGGGATCCCATTGTCCTTGTTGATGTTTGAAAGTTACTCATATGCCATTTCATGACTATTTTTAGAGTGCTATTGGTGTTGGCGACCAATCAGGAAGTAAGTGGAGCTGGTTTAAGCAACTGGGGTTCGCCAAATCATTGTTTGTCACTTGAGATGCCTCTGTTGCTCCCTTTCTGCCTGCTATAATGGTCACTGTTGGTCAGTCTCTCCAGAGGCGACCACTGACCACATTCCTCAGTAGCTGAGTGGTTGATAGCCTTGTAAGGACTATTTTTATTGGATGCTCAGATCAAGGACTTTTCTATCATTGGACAAGAAATGAACAGCTTCTGCTATTGGATTGTTAATTCATTAAAATGGGAAGCAACGCAACACTGCATAGTAGCTGCAAATAAACAGCAATAATACTTTACTTGAAGCCAAACATAACACATGTTACTCCCCTGAACTTGACGATGATAGGTCATCTGCTAAGCCCAAGGTTAAGGGACTCCCTGTAATGTGTGATCTTCTCATACCCATAGAATTCTATAGGAGTGGGAACCTGCTATTAACTGCTATCACCATGGAAACACATTATTTTGAAAGTTATTCCTTTAAAGAGGCAATCTGCAGTTGCTAGATCAATTTAATGATATGTTCCCATTTATTTTTTAATAATATAACTTATAAATGACTCACGGGCTTAGTTTAACTGTCGTACCCCATCAGAACCCCAAATATATCAGCTTGTTTACCTCCAATGTTTGTAAACAAAGTAAAGGTAAATAAACACTTCATGGCGTTAAAACATATTTAAACACGTAGTGTTGATATCATGGATAGTCAGTGGTTGGTTACATTGGTTACATTTATCCAGCCCGTCTCTCAGCTTTTTACTGAAACAGTGGTGGGGAAAACACTTTGTCATTGTTTCATCTGTGTATTCCCCCTTTAAAAATGGAGAATCCTTTTCACTAGAGGTAAGCCTCATGAGCAACAGACAGAGGGTGGATGTGGGGATTGAACCCCCGGTCACAGAGTAACAGTCACAGGAGCACCAGATCACGTGACTACAGAGTTGATCCACCTCCCTCTGACTTTAGATTGAATTCAACCAGAACAAACAAGATTAAAGGATCCAATCAAGTGGTAACACTGATTGAGCCCAAACACTGGCAGAGAGGGAAAGGGTTACTGGGACCCTGATCATAGTGTTGTGTCGTGTCAGATGAACAGAAATCCTCTCGCCCAGGCAGATGGTTGATATTACCTCCTCCTTTTTTTTATATAGATACGATTATCCCTCCTCTCTCCCGTCAACGTGAAATGTGAAGGTGGCCTATCGCCTGGGCCGCAGCCTGGTAGGTGGGTGACTAGTACCACGTTCCCACGGTGACAGGCTGCTCAGTGCAAGGAAACAGTTGGCCCAGTGGGTGTAGTGAGGCTCCTCAGGGGCAGAGCGCTGGTTGCTGATGATATGATATTACTCCGCAACCCTAATAACCAGGTCATCATTGTAATATACACTGAGTGTACAAAACATTAAGAATGACAGACTGACCAGGTGAATCCAGGTGAATCCAGCTGAAGCTATGATCCCTTATTGATGTGACTTGTTAAATTCACTAAAATCAGTGTAGATGAAGGGGAGGAGACGGGTTAAAGGAGGATTTTTAAGTCTTGAGACAACTGAGACATGTATGTGTGCCATTAAGAGGGTGAATGGGCAAGGCGGAACACGTAAGTACCTTTAAACGGGGTCTGGTAGTAGGTGCCAGGCACACTGGTATGAGTCAAGAACTGCAACGCTGCTTGGTTTTTCACGTTCAACAGTTCCCTGTGTGTATCAAGAATGGTCCACCACCCAAATGACATCCCGCCAACTTGACACAACTCTGGAAGCATTGGAGTCGACATGGGCCAGCATCTCTGTGAAATGGTTTGGACACCTTGTAGAGTCCATGCCCTGATGAATTGAGGCTGTTCTGAGGGCAAAAGGGGGTGCAACTCAATATCAGAAAGGTGTTCTTAATGTTTTGTACACTCAGTGTATGTTTTCAAATTTTTCAATAACTCATAAAGTTCAAATACATAAATAATAGAACAACCTAATCCAGCTAGTCCTAATCCAGCTAGTCCTAATCCAGCTAGTCCTAATCCAGCTAGTCCTAATCCAGCTAGTCCTAATCCAGCTAGTCCTAATCCAGCTAGTATGGAAGAATTCATCAGATCATGGGTGTCATAATGAACACTGTGTGACCCAACAGTGGTTTATGATTCTATTTTACAATCATAATAATGCCATAAATCAGAGGAAAAGCAACAGTAATGGTATTGTTGTGGTAGTGCAACTGTTCTGAATGAAACCACCATGGGGTGTGTTTAATCATCAGTCAAACGGCTATGTGCAACCCTACTCCTCACCATAATGAATGTTACTGCGTATGTGACTGCGTGTGTGTGTGTGTATGTGTGTGTGTGTGTGTGTGTGTGTGTGTGTGTGTGTGTGTGTGTGTGTGTGTGTGTGTGTGTGTGTGTGTGTGTGTGTGTGTGTGTGTGTGTGTGTGTGTGTGTGTCCATATATTATACTACTACTTTTCATTCTCCAGCAGGTTACTGTACATAGGTTAGATCAATTGCGTCATCCCACAATTGTGTCCCTTGTTCGGCCTGAGATTATAGAGGTGGATTATGCTGGGTTGAAGCAGAAATACAGTGAGAGACAACAATGAATGATTACAGTGAGAGATGACTCCTGGGAGAGAGGGAAGAGGGAGCGAATGGAGAGGGAGCGAATGAAGAGGGAGAGAGCATATACAGTATATAACATATAAAACATGTATTTAACAACCTACTGCACAGACGTACAGTATATAACATATTTAACAACTTTCTACTGTACAGATGTATAGTATATAACACAGTATAAAGGTGTAAACATGCAGTAGGCTGCTGTATGATACAGTATAATTAAACCAACATACACAGAGATCAGTTGTAATGGGGTAAGATCAGGTGGAACCATTCTAGCCAATGGGTGGGCAGATACCCTTGTGATAACTGCCACAAGTCCAATGTGAAGGGTTTTATCTCCAAGTTACGGGGATGTCACGTGTCCTACTTATATCAGTACACTCGTAACAGCCTAATCATTACAAAACTTCCATTCGATCCATCAAGCCACATATAGCAATACATTTTTTAAAACGTTTTTTAAATGTTTTAAATGCCACCTGCTGGAGAAGACAGATTTTGGCACCCAGTTATCCCTCTCGCTTCGCCTCTTCCTCTCTGGGACAGGTAACCGGAGAAGGCCTTCATGTCAGGAAGTCCTTGGAGAAAAGAGAAGGGTTAGTGTTACAGCAGGCAGGTCTCAGGTAATCAATGCTCTGCTGATCTCTTGATGTTGACTACCATTCACTTACAACACACACAAGGCATGCAGTCTGAGGACCTGTCCATTTAAACAGGCTTTCCGCTACATTAGCATCTTGGAGTTGCCAAACTGGACTGGTCCAGATACGACCTAATTGGACAGAAAGGGACACATCTCCCCACACCAATGAGCAAAATCATATGTTTGAATTGGGATAAGAAATGGACTCGCATATGAATCATACAGCCAACATTCAGGTCAAAATTTGACATAAACAATATGCCAGTAAACCACAGTGTCTTTAAAAATCAAACATGATGCACATTGACGCCCATTAACACATTAACATGACGCACAATAACACATTAACATGACGCACATTAACACATTAACATGACGCACATTAACACATTAACATGACGCACATTAACACATTAACATGA
The DNA here is from genome assembly GCF_023373465.1 of Oncorhynchus keta. Lineage (NCBI taxonomy): Eukaryota > Metazoa > Chordata > Actinopteri > Salmoniformes > Salmonidae > Oncorhynchus > Oncorhynchus keta. Next base: position 170,720 of record NW_026290756.1, on the reverse strand, counting down.
CGCACATTAACACATTAACATGACGCACAATAACACATTAACATGACGCACAATAACACATTAACATGACGCACATTAACACATTAACATGACGCACATTAACACATTAACATGACGCACATTAACACATTAACATGACGCACAATAACACATTAACATGACGCACATTAACACATTAACATGACGCACATTAACACATTAACATGACGCACATTAACACATTAACATGACGCACATTAACATGACGCACATTAACACATTAACATGACGCACATTAACACATTAACATGACGCACATTAACACATTAACATGACGCACATTAACACATTAACATGACGCACATTAACACATTAACATGACGCACATTAACACATTAACATGACGCACATTAACACATTAACATGATGCACATTAACACATTAACATGACGCACATTAACACATTAACATGACGCACATTAACACATTAACATGACGCACATTAACACATTAACATGACGCACATTAACACATTAACATGACGCACATTAACACATTAACATGACGCACATTAACACATTAACATGACGCACATTAACACATTAACATGACGCACATTAACACATTAACATGACGCACATTAACAAATTAACATGACGCACATTAACACATTAACATGACGCACATTAACACATTAACATGACGCACATTAACAAATTAACATGACGCACATTAACACATTAACATGACGCACATTAACACATTAACATGACGCATTAATTAACATGACGCACATTAACACATTAACATGACGCACATTAACACATTAACATGACGCACATTAACACATTAACATGACGCACATAACACATTAACATGACGCACATTAACACATTAACATGACGCACATTAACACATTAACATGACGCACATTAACACATTAACACATTAACATGACGCACATTAACACATTAACATGACGCACATTAACACATTAACATGACGCACATTAACACATTAACATGACGCACATTAACACATTAACATGACGCACATTAACACATTAACATGACGCACATTAACACATTAACATGACGCACATTAACACATTAACATGACGCACAATAACACATTAACATGACGCACAATAACACATTAACATGACGCACATTAACACATTAACATGACGCACATTAACACATTAACACATTAACATGACGCACATTAACACATTAACATGACGCACATTAACACATTAACATGACGCACATTAACACATTAACATGACGCACATTAACACATTAACATGACGCACATTAACACATTAACATGACGCACATTAACACATTAACATGACGCATTTAACATGACGCACATTAACACATTAACATGACGCACATTAACACATTAACATGACGCACAATAACACATTAACATGACGCACATTAACACATTAACATGACGCACAATAACACATTAACATGACGCACATTAACACATTAACATGACGCACATTAACACATTAACATGACGCACATTAACACATTAACATGACGCACATTAACACATTAACATGACGCACACATTAACACATTAACATGACGCACATTAACACATTAACATGACGCACATTAACACATTAACATGACGCACATTAACACATTAACATGACGCACATTAACACATTAACATGACGCACATTAACACATTAACATGGCGCACATTAACACATTAACACATTAACATGACGCACATTAACACATTAACACATTAACATGACGCACATTAACACATTAACATGGCGCACATTAACACATTAACATGACGCACATTAACACATTAACACATTAACATGACGCACATTAACACATTAACATGACGCACATTAACACATTAACATGACGCACACATAACACATTAACATGACGCACATTAACACATTAACACATTAACATGACGCACACATTAACACATTAACATGACGCACATTAACACATTAACATGACGCACATTAACACATTAACATGACGCACATTAACACATTAACATGACGCACATTAACACATTAACATGACGCACATTAACACATTAACATGACGCACACATTAACATGACGCACATTAACACATTAACATGACGCATATTAACACATTAACATGACGCACATTAACACATTAACATGACGCACATTAACACATTAACATGACGCACAATAACAAATTAACATGACGCACATTAACAAATTAACATGACGCACATTAACACATTAACATGACGCACATTAACACATTAACATGACGCACATTAACAAATTAACATGACGCACATTAACACATTAACATGACGCACATTAACACATTAACATGACGCACATTAACACATTAACATGACGCACATTAACACATTAACATGACGCATTAACACATTAACATTAACATGACGCACATTAACAACATGACGCATATTAACATGACGCACATTAACAAATTAACATGACGCACATTAACATGACGCACATTAACACATTAACATGACGCACATTAACACATTAACATGACGCACATTAACACATTAACATGACGCACATTAACACATTAACATGACGCACATTAACATGACGCACATTAACACATTAACATGACGCACATTAACACATTAACATGACGCACATTAACACATTAACATGACGCACATTAACACATTAACATGACGCACATTAACACATTAACATGACGCACATTAACACATTAACATGACGCACAATAACACATTAACATGACGCACAATAACACATTAACATGACGCACATTAACACATTAACATGACGCACAATAACACATTAACATGACATTAACACATTAACATGACGCACATTAACACATTAACATGACGCACATTAACACATTAACATGACGCACAATAACACATTAACATGACGCACATTAACACATTAACATGACGCACATTAACACATTAACATGACGCACATTAACACATTAACATGACGCACAATAACACATTAACATGACGCACAATAACACATTAACATGACGCACATTAACACATTAACATGACGCACATTAACACATTAACATGACGCACATTAACACATTAACATGACGCACATTAACACATTAACATGACGCACATTAACACATTAACATGACGCACATTAACACATTAACATGACGCACATTAACACATTAACATGACGCACATTAACACATTAACATTAACATGATACATTAACATGACACACTATAACACATTAACATGACGCACATTAACACATTAACATGACGCACATTAACACATTAACATGACGCACATTAACACATTAACATGACGCACAATAACACATTAACATGACGCACAATAACACATTAACATGACGCACATTAACACATTAACATGACGCACATTAACACATTAACATGACGCACATTAACACATTAACATGACGCACATTAACACATTAACATGACGCACATTAACACATTAACATGACGCACAATAACACATTAACATGACGCACAATAACACATTAACATGACGCACAATAACACATTAACATGATATCTTTTGGGCTGCTTTGTTGTCTGAACGCTGTACTCAGATTTGCTTTGCTTTGGTTTGGTTTTTCCATAACGTTTTTTGAAATCTGACACAGCGGTTGCATTAAGGAGAAGTATAGCTCTAATTCCTTGTATTTGCATCAACATGTATGATGAGTATTTCTGTAAATTGATGTGGCTCTCTGCAAAATCACCGGATGTTTTAGAATTACTGAACATAATGCGCCAATGTAAAATGAGATTTTTGATATACAGTGGGGCAAAAAAAGTATTTAGTCAGCCACCAATTGTGCAAGTTCTCCCACTTAAAAAGATGAGAGAGGCCTGTAATTTTCATCATAGGTACACTTCAACTATGACAGACAAAATTAGAAAACAAAATCCATAAAATCACATTGTAGGATTTTTTATGAATTTATTTGCAAATTATGGTGGAAAATAAGTATTTGGTCAATAACAAAAGTTTATCTCAATACTTTGTTATATACCCTTTGTTGGCAATGACAGAGGTCAAACGTTTTCTGTAAGTCTTCACAAGGTTTTCACACACTGTTGCTGGTATTTTGGCCCATTCCTCCATGCAGATCTCCTCTAGAGCTGTGATGTTTTGGGGCTGTTGCTGGGCATCACAGACTTTCAACTCCCTCCAAAGATTTTCTATGGGGTTGAGATCTGGAGACTGGCTAGGCCACTCCAGGACCTTGAAATGCTTCTTACGAAGCCACTCCTTCGTTGCCCGGGCGGTGTGTTTGGGATCATTGTCATGCTGAAAGACCCAGCCCCGTTTCATCTTCAATGCCCTTATTGATGGAAGGAGGTTTTCACTCAAAATCTCACGATACATGGCCCCATTCATTCTTTCCTTTACACGGATCAGTCGTCCTTGTCCCTTTGCAGAAAAACAGCCCCAAAGCATGATGTTTCCACCCCCATGCTTCACAGTAGGTATGGTGTTCTTTGGATGCAACTCAGCATTCTTTGTCCTCCAAACACGACAAATTTAGTTTTTACCAAAAAGTTATATTTTGGTTTCATCTGACCATATGACATTCTCCCAATCTTCTTCTGGATCATCCAAATGTAGCAAACTTCAGATGGGCCTGGACATGTACTGGCTTAAGCAGGGGAATACGTCTGGCACTGCAGGATTTGAGTCCCTGGCGGCGTAGTGTGTTATTGAAGTCCTATGAGTGTCATCTGACGACGATCATCAAAGGTCAGTGATTAAATTTATCTATATTTGTGCTTTTTGTGACTCCTCTCTTTGGCTGGAAAAATGGCTGTCTTTTTCTGTGACTTGGTGGTGACCTAACATAATCGTTTGTGGTGCTTTCGCTGTAAAGCCTTTTTGAAAACAGACACTGTGGCTGGATTAACGAGAACACAGATCATCCAGTCTTCAATTTTATCGATTATTTACGTAAAAAATAACCTAAAGTTGTATTACAAAAGTAGTTTGAAATGTTTTGGCAAAGTTTACAGGTAACTTTTGAGATATTTTGTAGTCATGTTGAGCAAGTTGGAACCGGTGTTTTTCTGGATCAAACGCACCAAATAAATTGACATTTTGGATATATATTGACGAAATTAATCGAACAAAAGGACCATTTGTGATGTTTATGGGACATATTGGAGTGCCAACAAAAGAAGCTCGTCAAAGGTAAGGCATGAATTATATTTTTATTTCTGCGTTTTGTGTCGCGCCTGAGCATTAATATTAACACAACATTGAGTCATCATTTGACACATGAACACATTAAACATTACCCCATGGTGGCCATTAACATTCATTATTAAACATTAACATTAACATTAACACATTAACATGACACATTAACACATTAACATGACAGCAACACATTAACACATTAACATAAGATTAGCAACACATTAACACATCTCATTAACATGATAAACATTAACACATTAACATTAACATATTAACACATTAACATTAACATGACACATTAACATTCTCATATTAACACATTAACATTAACAATTCATAATTAAGATGTAGCAGCTATTAAGTCTCATTATTGGGTCATAAGATGTAGCAGCTATTAAGTCTCATATTGGGTCATAAGATTAACAGCTATTAAGTCTCATATTGGGTCATAACATGATATTAACACATTAACACATTAACACATTAACATATTTAAGTCTCATATTGGGTCATAAGATGTAGCAGCTATTGAGTCACATATAACATTAAGTCATAAGATGTAGCAGCTGTCAGGGGTTAACACATTAACTAGGGGTCATGATAGGGCTGTACCAAATGATTGATGTATTATAGTAATTGATTATGCTTATGTTGTATTAAGAGAAGGGGAGGGTTATAAGACCCCTTCCTTCTTACATTTATAGTTCCTAGACTACAGATTAATAATATATATATTATGAGGTGTAATATTGTTCCACAGTACTTTAACATGTTACTAGTTTCTGCCTCTTATAAAGAAACTGTCTGAGAAATGTGTGAGTTCAGGGTGTCTGTGAGAAGAGCCTAAAAGATAAAAGAGATGCAGAGACACAGAACTCCCCAGAGAGTGTAAGAGATAAGAGACTAGTCAGACATTCCAGTATAAATCAAATTGAGGAGTGGACATTTACTGTTCAGTTTCTAGATAACACTGAAACTCTATGTTTGTGTCGCTGTGGATGCATGGGCTTGGTCTCATGAGTAGAAGGTAATGATGTAGGCAGTGACATCACTAAGGCTGGACTTTGGGTTTAATAAAATAACTTGGATCCTTGACTATTTTGCAGAACTTACTCGGAAACATGTCTGCTATGTTCCTGTTGTCAACTTCTGTATGCAATTGCATTAATAAAGGTTTTTGAATGATTTACTTAAAGATATTGTCATAATGCTAATTTCTCCAATGAGCCAATGATTGACAAGAAACAAGGAAATGAACCCCAACACAGCTATGGAGTCTCATATTGGGTCATAAGATGTAGCAGCTATTGCAGTCGTGACTCTCTGAGAACAAAGTAGCACTACCATTTGACTGTTGTGTCTGGGGGGTTGTTGATATTAGGTAACCTCTCCTGCTGCTACATCAAGAGTGACCCATATGCACGCAAAGCCTTGTGTCCAGACCCCAAACAGAACAAGAGAAAGGAAGAGGGAGTTTGGCAGAGTTAAAGTATAGAGCTATACTAGAGTGAGTTAGAGGAAAGAGGGGGGCTAGAGAGAGAAAGGAGAAAGGGAGAGAGATGGTAAACTGAGCATTAAAGATGTTTATTTATACTACTATCTCCAAAGGGGCTCCTTTTCAGCTCCTTGTTGTTGGGTCACGAACAGGCACAGACTTGTATGGAGGCTGTTTCCTCCAGATGAGTGCAGTGTAGTGTCTATTCACCCAGTGGGCTCTAAATGGAAACCCACTACCTCTGCGCTGGGGACTATGGATGTTTCCATTAGGGACAGCTGGGCTCTAAATGTAAACTGTCTTTTTAGCCTCCAGGAGGGGAGAACACCCAGGGACAGCTGGGCTCTAAATGGAAACTGTATTTTTCCTCCAGGAGGGGAGAACACCCAGGGAAAGCTGGGCTCTAAATGTAAACTGTCTTTTTTCTCCAGGAGGGAGAACACCCAGGGACAACTCCCAGGGACAGCTGGGCTCTAAATGTAAACTGTCTTTTTTCTCCTGGGCCTAAATGGGGAGGGGAGAACACCCAGGGACAGCTGGGCTCTAAATGTAAACTGTCTTTTTCCTCCAGGAGGGGAGAACACCCTCTGAGGGACAGCTGGGCTCTAAATGTAAACTGTCTTTTTTTCCTCCAGGAGGGAGAACACCCAGGGACAGCTGGGCTCTAAATGTAAACTGTCTTTTTCCTCCAGGAGGGGAGAACACCTCTAGGCCTCTTTTACTCCAGGAGGAGAACACCCAGGACAGCTGGGCTCTAAATGGAAACTGTCTTTTTCCTAGGAGGGAGAACACCAGGGATGGAAACTGTCTTTTTCCTCCAACTCAACAGGGACAGCTGGGCTCTAAATGTAAACTGTCTTTTTCCTCCAGGACAGCTGGGCTCTAAATGGAAACTGTCTTTTTCCTCCAGGAGGGGAGAACACCCAGGGACAGCTGGGCTCTAAATGGAAACTGTCTTTTTCCTCCAGGAGGGGAGAACACCCAGGGACAGCTGGGCTCTAAATGGAAACTGTCTTTTTTTTTACTCCAGGAGGGGCTCTAGAACACCCAGGGACAGCTGGGCTCTAAATGTAAACTGTCTTTTTCCTCCAGGAGGGGAGAACACCCAGGGAAATGTAAACAGCTGGGCTCTAAATGGAAACTGTCTTTTTCTCCAGGAGGGGAGAAACCCAGGGACAGACGGGGTCAGGTATTAAAACAGTGAGTGATACCTTGCACTGCTGCTACCAGCCAGCTCTCTCTGTAAACCCCACCATGGGAAACACGTGGGATATGGGATGGCAGACCGTAGCCTGGTCCCAGACCTGTTTGTGCTGTATAGCCAACTCGTCTTATGGTCACAGATCTGGGAGCAGGTGACATAGGCAGACCTGGATTCAAATAGTATTTTGTTTACTTTCAAAAACGTGGAGCTGTTTCCATTGTACTATAAAAACGGCCGGGATTCAATCTGATCGCCACTTTTCGGCTTCACACCATTTAAAGGCAATTTAAACAACATTACCACAGTCTCTGTGATAGCATTCAAAGTCAACCCGGTCCGGATTCAACCCTTTCCAAGGTCAATCAAGTGCAGCTCAATGATTGAAAAGAATACGGTCATGTAGTGACCTCAGTGTAACGTCAGCAGCAGCATTCAGCAGGAGGTGGGCGATGATGGAGTAGAATACGGTCATGTAGTGACCTCACTGTAACGTCAGCAGCAGCATTCAGCAGGAGGTGGGCGATGACGGAGTAGAATACGGTCATGTAGTGACCTCACTGTAACGTCAGCAGCAGCATTCAGCAGGAGGTGGGCGATGACGGAGTAGAATACGGTCATGTAGTGACCTCACTGTAACGTCAGCAGCAGCATTCAGCAGGAGGTGGACGATGACGGAGTAGAATACGGTCATGTAGTGACCTCACTGTAACGTCAGCAGCAGCATTCAGCAGGAGGTGGGCGATGACGGATAGAATACGGTCATGTAGTGACCTCACTGTAACGTCAGCAGCAGCATTCAGCAGGAGGTGGGCGATGACGGAACAAAGAATACGGTCATGTAGTGACCTCACTGTAACGTCAGCAGCAGCATTCAGCAGGAGGTGGGCGATGATGGAGTAGAATACAGTCATGTAGTGACCTCACTGTAACGTCAGCAGCAGCATTCAGCAGGAGGTGGACGATGACGGAGTAGAATACGGTCATGTAGTGACCTCACTGTAACGTCAGCAGCAGCATTCAGCAGGAGGTGGATGATGATGGAGTAGAATACAGTCATGTAGTGACCTCACTGTAACGTCAGCAGCAGCATTCAGCAGGAGGTGGGCGATGACGGAGTAGAATACAGTCATGTAGTGACCTCACTGTAACGTCAGCAGCAGCATTCAGCAGGAGGTGGGCGATGATGGAGTAGAATACAGTCATGTAGTGACCTCACTGTAACGTCAGCAGCAGCATTCAGCAGGAGGTGGGCGATGACGGAGTAGAATACGGTCATGTAGTGACCTCACTGTAACGTCAGCAGCAGCATTCAGCAGGAGGTGGGCGATGACGGACCGTAGAATAAGGTCATGTATGACCTCACTGTAACGTCAGCAGCAGCATTCAGCAGGAGGTGGGCGATGATGGAGTACACTACGGTCATTTAGTGACCTCACTGTAACGTCAGCAGCAGCATTCAGCAGGAGGTGGGCGATGATGGAGTTACAGTCATGTAGTGACCTCACTGTAACGTCAGCAGCAGCATTCAGCAGGAGGTGGGCGATGATGGAGTAGAAAACTGTGGAGGATACATGCTGTATTTAGTTGAAAATCGTTTTTAAATGTAGAGAAATAAATAAATGTGGGGGAGGGGAGAAACAGCAGAAACCCAAGCTAAGCCAGTCACTATTGTACCCTTTTTGAACCGAGCCAAACTGTGAAATCTTTCATCGTTGATGCCTTATGTGTCAGTGATGTGTTTATTTAAGAGAATCAGGTCGGGGTGTTCTCACCGCTACACCACCACTGTGACCACCACAACTCGCTGCGCCCCATCGACCCACAACACACTATGTGTGACAACCAACGCCAGTGACACCACCACATGCTGTGTTTCTCCCTGGCATGTCATAGAGGTGCCTTGTTTAATCCTAGTATGTCTGGTTCGTGCTGCCAGCCAGGCCTTAAACATCCTGGTTGTTTCAGTGAGTAGGCTGGTACTCTACTTGCACAACCCAGGGCCTGCAGCCTTGCACCACAACATGACTGTTAGATCAATAGGATCGGGACCGTGTGGCTGCAGGACACGAATGGAAACTCATTTATGCAATGAGGCAAAAATCCTTTTCTACTACTACGTCAGTGAAACAAAGCCTGACGCAACAAAAATCCTTTTATACTACTACGTCAGTGAAACAAAGCCTGATGCAGCAAAAATCCTTTTCTACTACTACGTCAGTGAAACAAAGCCTGATGCAGCAAAAATCCTTTTCTACTACTACGTCAGTGAAACAAAGCCTGATGCAACAAAAATCCTTTTCTACTACTACGTCAGTGAAACAAACTGCCTGGTAAACAACACACATTTGGAGCATCCTGTATTTCCCCTGATGCTTGTGTCACGTTTCTACCAGCTACCACACTCCTCTCCTCTCTTCCATCCCTCCCTTATCAATCTCTGGTGACCAGTACACATCTCTAATTGGACCAATTATATTATTCTTGGCTCTGACACTCCAGCTCTCTCTCCCCCACGTTCCTCCAGCTCTCTCTCCCCCACCTTCCCCCAGCTCTCTCTCCCCCACCTTCCCCCAGCTCTCTCTCCCCCAAATTCCCCAGCTCTCTCTCCCCCACCTTCCCCCAGCTCTCTCTCCCCCACCTTCCTCCAGCTCTCTCTCCCCCACCTTCCCCCAGCTCTCTCTCCCCCACCTTCCCCCAGCTCTCTCTCCCCCACCTTCCTCCAGCTCTCTCTCCCCCACCTTCCTCCAGCTCTCTCTCCCCCACCTTCCCCCAGCTCTCTCTCCCCCACGTTCCTCCAGCTCTCTCTCCCCCACCTTCCTCCAGCCCTCTCTCCCCCACCTTCCCCCAGCTCTCTCTCCCCCACCTTCCTCCAGCTCTCTCTCCCCACCTTCCCCCAGCTCTCTCTCCCCCCTTCCCCCAGCTCTCTCTCCCCACCTTCCTCCAGCTCTCTCTCCCCCACCTTCCCCCAGCTCTCTCTCCCCCACGTTCCCCCAGCTCTCTCTCCCCCACCTTCCCCCAGCTCTCTCTCCCCCACCTTCCCCCAGCTCTCTCTCCCCCACGTTCCTCCAGCTCTCTCTCCCCCACCTTCCCCCAGCTCTCTCTCCCCCACCTTCCCCCAGCTCTCTCTCCCCCACCTTCCCCCAGCTCTCTCTCCCCCCACGTTCCCCCAGCTCTCTCTCCCCACGTTCCTCCAGCTCTCTCTCCCCACCTTCCCCCAGCTCTCTCTCCCCCACCTTCCCCCAGCTCTCTCTCCCCCACGTTCCTCCAGCTCTCTCTCCCCACCTTCCCCCAGCTCTCTCTCCCCCACGTTCCTCCAGCTCTCTCTCCCCCACGTTCCTCCAGCTCTCTCTCCCCCACCTTCCCCCAGCTCTCTCTCCCCCACGTTCCTCCAGCTCTCTCTCCCCCACCTTCCCTCCTCTTAGGCTGGTTGCCACTGGTTGTTGTCACATGTCAAAGAAATCACTCCTAATTCCCCGGGAGGGTTTTGTGTATCTTCCATTGCCGTGCACAGTTCACCATGCTAAACAGTGCCCCGCGCTGCCGTTCACACACTCAACTGTGGTTGGTGTGCTGGTGTTTATGTCATGTAAAGACTAATGAAGGCAGCAATGTAATTGATATAAACACAACTGGACTAGTTTTAAGAAGACAGCAAGAGCCCAAAGACTAGTTGTGTTCTTTAGGGCTTGCAACAGAATATGTATTTAAAAGTTTTACAACTGAAACGAAAAAGTGTGTTTCTTTTCCAAGTCCAAGTAGTCCTTTCCTGTTTCAGTCAGTTTTCTTCATTATGGTGCTTAATGAACATGACCTAAAATGGTAGATACACTACATATATATATAGCTTTTTATTTTTCCTAGGTTCCTGCCTTCTTAGGAGTTTTTCCTAGACACTGTGTTCTGTCTCTGCATCGCTTGCTCTTTGGGGATTCAGGCTGGTCATCTGTACAGCAATGTGTGACAACTGCTGATGGAAAAGGGCTTTATAAAATACATTTGATTGATTGATTGATTGATTGATTGATTGATTGATTGATTGATTGACATTACACCCTCTACAGCAAGTCAGATATTTCTGAGGCAGAATTTGTCACGCCTCTTAAGATGTCTCCATACCCTTTCAACAACATTGTGGTTAGCTTTTACTGTGCCAAGCTATCTAGATATTTAACTCTGTCAGTGTGCTGAAATATACTGTCATCACATCTCTGGAGGGAGGCTTCTATTCCAATGGTAATGATCCACATCTCTGGAGGGAGGCTTCTATTCCAATGGTAATGATCCACATCTCTGGAGGGAGGCTTCTATTCCAATGGTAATGATCCACATCTCTGGAGGGAGGCTTCTATTCCAATGGTAATGATCCACATCTCTGGAGGGAGGCTTCTATTCCAATGGTAATGATCCACATCTCTGGAGGGAGGCTTCTATTCCAATGGTAATGATCCACATCTCTGGAGGGAGGCTTCTATTCCAATGGTAATGATCCACATCTCTGGAGGGAGGCTTCTATTCCAATGGTAATGATCCACATCTCTGGAGGGAGGCTTCTATTCCAATGGTAATGATCCACATCTCTGGAGGGAGGCTTCTATTCCAATGGTAATGATCCACATCTCTGGAGGGAGGCTTCTATTCCAATGGTAATGATCCACATCTCTGGAGGAGGCTTCTATTCCAATGGTAATGATCCACATCTCTGGAGGGAGGCTTCTATTCCAATGGTAATGATCCACATCTCTGGAGGGAGGCTTCTATTCCAATGGTAATATCACATCCCTGGAGGGAGGCTTCTATTCCACATCTCTGGAGGGAGGCTTCTATTCCAATGGTAATGATCCACATCTCTGGAGGTGATTTCTGGCTTCTATTCCAATGGTAATGATCCACATCTCTGGAGGCTCAGGCTACTATTCCAATGGTAATGATCCACATCTCTGGAGGGAGGCTTCTATTCCAATGGTAATGATCTGCAGAAGAGGTGATCCTGCCTACTCAGATGGCTCTCAGATCTGTTTGTTTAAAACACAGTACCTGTAAGACTACACATTTCCAGAAGTTTGTTTACAAACACAGTACCTTTAACACACACACACACACACACACACACACACACACACACACACACACACACACACACACACACACACACACACACACACACAAAATCAAACAAACTCATGCAAGCAAGCATGCTCGCACCTACACACACATGGGCACACACATACACACCCACCTCCCTCTCATTGTGGCCTGCATTAAACCGACAGGGACAGATGTCCGACCTTGGCATGGTGATTTGTGGTGGGTGGCTGCCACCAAGGCATAATTACTGACTACGTCTTCTCTCCAGGCTCAGCTGTCAAATCCACTAATCTATCCAGGCTATCACTTTCTTTCACATCCACATTAAAACAGGGATTGTTTCTTTGAACCTTTGCAAATGAAGCCCAGAGCCTCTGTAATGAATGAATTAGCCTGTAAGACTAGAGTATTTCCAGAAGTTTAATCAGGCAGACCACTTGAGACCCAGTTACACACAGGTATTTATTTACAATTTAGAGATCAAGCTATCAATGTTAAACAGCCAAGTAGTCCAGTCAGACTACACCTCTCTGGATCTGTCTTTCTCTATGTCCACGTGCTCCTCGTTGGGCCCCAAACCCAGAGGCTCCAGTGCAGTAGGACAGTGTACCAGTATAATCCCATCTGCCCTCGTTGGGCCCCAAACCCAGAGGCTCCAGTGCAGTAGGACAGTGTACCAGTATAATCCCATCTGCCCTTGTTACCGCGGTCCCGGAGATCACATTTAAAGTCAAAGCTGCAGCTCAATTGGAAATGACCTGTAAATGTCAACCCGCGCTGCAACGTGGATGTTCCACGGTCTGGACTCTGCATCCTGGACTTATACTTACATGTACCTCACATGGTCTCTCCTATCATTGCTATGCAGACGACACACAATTAATCTTCTCCTTTCCCCCTTCTGATGACCAGGTGGCAAATCGCATCTCTGCATGTCTGGCAGACATATCAGTGTGGATGACGGATCACCACCTCAAGCTGAACCTCAGCAAGACGGAGCTGCTCTTCCTCCCGGGGCCCCAAACTGCCCGTTCCATGATCTCGCCATCACGGTTGACAACTCCATTGCCCTTGTGTCCTCCTCCCAGAGCGCTAAGAACCTTGGCGTGATCCTGGACAACACCCTGTCGTTCTCAGCTAACATCAGAGGCGGTGTCCCGTTCCTGTAGGTTCATGCTCTACAACATCCGCATCGACCCTGCCTCACACAGGAAGCGGCGCAGGTCCTAATCCAGGCACTTGTCATCTCCCGTCTTGATTACTGCAAACTCGCTGTTGGCTGGGCTCCCTGCCTGTGCCATTAAACCCCTACAACTCATCCAGAACGCCGCAGCCCGTCTGGTGTTCAACCTTCCCAAGTTCTCTCACGTCACCCCGCTCCTCCGCTCTCTCCACTGGCTTCCAGTTGAAGTCGCATCCGCTACAAGACCATGGTGCTTGCCTAAACGGAGCTGTGAGGGGACAGTGCACCTCAGTACCTCTGGCTCTGATCAGGCCCTACACCCAAACAAGGGCACTGCGTTCATCCACCTCTGGCCTGCTCGCCTCCCTACCACTGAGGAAGTACAGTTCCCGCTCAGCCCAGTCAAAACTGTTCGCTGCTCTGGCCCCCAATGGTGGAACAAACTCCCTCACGACGCCAGGACAGCGGAGTCAATCACCACCTTCCGGAGACACCTGAAACCCCACCTCTTCAAGGAATACCTAGGATAGGGTAAGTAATCCTTCTCACCTCCCCCCCCCCCTAAAAAGATTTAGATGCACTATTGTAAAGTGGCTGTTCCACTGGATGTCATAAGGTGTATGCACCAATTTGTAAGTCGCTCTGGATAAGAGCGTCTGCTAAATGACTTAAATGTAAAAATGTAAATGTAAATGTACACATATCAGAGGAGGCTGGTGGGGGGTTATAGGAGGACTGGCTCATTGTAATGGCTGGAATGGAATTAATAGAATGATGTGAAACAAATGAAGCACATGTTTGACTCTGTTCCATGAATTCCATTCCAGCCATTACAATGAGCCAGTCCTCCTATAACTCCCCCCCCCCCCCCCACCAGCCTCCTCTGAAACATATGGGTTACACCATGGCCAGGCTTGACATGCAGGTCTACAGACACACATGCAGGTGATACAGACACACATGCAGGTGATACAGACACACATGCAGGTGATACAGACACACATGCAGGTGATACAGACACACATGCAGGTGATACAGACACACATGCAGGTGATACAGACTCACATGCAGGTGATACAGACACACATGCAGGTGATACAGACAGGTGATACAGACACATGCAGGTGATACAGACACACATGCAGGTGATACAGACACACATGCAGGTGATACAGACACACATGCAGGTGATACAGACTCACATGCAGGTGATACAGACACACATGCAGGTGATACAGACACACATGCAGGTGATACAGACTCACATGCAGGTGATACAGACACACATGCAGGTGATACAGACACACATGCAGGTGATACAGACACACATGCAGGTGATACAGACACACATGCAGGTGATACAGACACACATGCAGGTGATACAGACAGGTGATACAGACACACATGCAGGTGATACAGACTCACATGCAGGTGATACAGACTCACATGCAGGTGATACAGACTCACATGCAGGTGGTACAGACTCACATGCAGGTGGTACAGACACACATGCAGGTGGTACAGACTCACATGCAGGTGATACAGACACACATGCAGGTGATACAGGACCTAAAAATCCTACAATGTGATTTTCTGAAAAACATTCTCATTTTGTCTGTCATAGTTGAAGTGTACCTATGATAAAAATTGCAGGCCTCTCTCATCTTTTTAAGTGGGAGAACTTGCACAATTGGTGGCTGACTAAATACTTTTTTGCCCCACTGTATAGGGGATAGGGTGTCATTTGGGATGTAGATATAGATCCCCTGTAATCCCTGTTCCAAGTACATCCTGTGTCAGACTTGGCTGTCGATGCCATCCAATGATGAAGTGCTGGTGAACAGAGATGTTCGGTAGATGAAGTGTTCTAGAAGGGGCTGTTGTAGCTCTGCCATCTAAGGGCACCGTGACACAAGGATAGGGGCTGCATTCCTTGGCAGGGCAGACTGAGAGGGAGGAGGAGGCATGGGGAGAAACAGAGATCTCCCAAACTGCTGACAGACATTCTGACCATCCCCTTGGGTAGAATAATCTCTCTCTCTCTCTAACTACATTATTCCAATTAGTGACCTCTCTCATGTCCCTCATTGTCTGTCCCCAAGAGATAATTACGGGAAGCACTGGAACCAACACAGGGACAAACACTGGGATGGGAAAACTGTCCTTTGTCTCTGGATCTAGTCTCTGTCTCTCTAATGAGTTGCTAGATCACATCCTAAAATAGAGCCTTTCAATGTCCCATGTTGTTGTTGTTGTTGTAGTAGGGGGCAAAAGATCGTGAGACCTGGCATCAGATTAAGGCTCTAAACATGGAGTGTAACATATTGAACTTTGTCATACACTGTCCAATCCAGCTGAGTCTCTTATGGGGAGGTTCCCTGTTACTTTCAAACCCAAACTCTGAGCAGGACTAGACAGAATGAGACTGGCTCTGAGCAGGACTAGAGAGACAAGAATCTTCTGGACTAATTTCTAATGTGGAGTGTAAATCATTAGTGGAATTGTGAGTTGAGCTGAACTTGAGTCGGTAACACGTCAGACTGCCATCCCTCACCCCCACCCATTTACACCTGTTGTATTAAATGGAGTCATGAAAACAAGTCATTTTGAACCCACCCTCCCCTGACTGTCCCCTGCATGTGATCTGGTGAATCTCTAAAGCCCAGGTCTGGGTCATTAGGGCACGTAACAGAAAATGTGATGAAGCACTTTTGCAGCAGAAAATGAGCTCTTCTCATTGGACAAGTCCAGGTAGTCCCTCTCAGTTTCAGCCTGTTTTCTTCCATTTCGTGCCTAATGAAGACGATCCTGCAGCAATGTTCAGTAGGTTGTCTGTTGTTTATTACTTATTAACCTGCTCTCCAGGTGCCACCAGCACTCAACTCCTTTACTTTAGGGCACATATGTGTCCTAAACCTTCTCCCGTAGCCAGACAGGTATGTTTGAAGGGAGAGAAAAGAGGGCGTGGAGGAAGTAGATGCTTTTTTCCACTCAATGTACTTGAATAAAAACATAGGAAACCCCTAGCAAATTCAGGAAATGATTTAGGGCCCGCTTCCTGCCTGTCTGCTGACTTTTTCCTCTACAGATCTTGTCACTACGGAGCAACCATATATGGGGATACCCAACACACACTCACAGGCACACCTACATTTAGGCCTACACACTCAATGCAACCTCTGGCTAGGCCTTAAACGACCTCTGTTATAAAACAGTGGTTCCCTTCGGCACCAAGGTTGCCTCTCCATTGGGATATTAACTGTAATGGACGTTGGCCCTTTTCTCTAGCAAACCTCTTGAATTTCACTGCCCTTATATAAGTGCTCACTTTGGCTGACTTTTTATTTTCCTGAAAAGAGTGCCTCCGCTTTGGCTGGTGGCCATGTCTTGGACCTCTCAACTCTTGAGCCGACGGCTGCAGACTCCTGGCATTGAGCTTCCCCATGGTGCCGTGAATAGATTGGATCTCTGACAGACACACATTCAGAGTGGAGTGGTATGCACTGGACTGGTCATTTGTTAGCTGTTGCATTGATAGTGAAAGAACGCAAAAAGAGCCATGGAAATGTTCTTTTGTGTTTCTTTTTATGAAGCCTCTGAAACGAATAGGCAACACAGTCCTCTTTGTTTCCATTAAGATGCAACATAAAGACAGACACCACTGCAATAGCATCAAGTACATGCACGTGTTATCATAATGAACTAAATTAATTCATATTACTAAATGGGGAAATTGGCTGTAAAGTGAACTCCGATTGAAAAGTCATACCGCAGAGAACAATGAGGTTGTTCCCAAATCCTGTGTGTGTGTGTGTGTGTGAGTGAGAGAGAGAGAGAGAAGGGGGCACAGCTACCATCTTTCCTCTCCATCTTTGAAAAACTCTATTTCATCTGGATGCATTCCTACAATACAGATATGAGCAGGTGTAGACAACAACAGAACCCTACTTCCTCATCAAACATCCTATACAGCCTCTAGCGAGTACTGGAACACTGTTCTTCTTTAACATATCTAATGACTAAAGGTTAACCATTAAAAATATTCATGGTACACAATGCAGAAGAAGAATGGAGCCGACGGGACAAGTACTCTGGAAAAGCACCACAAAGACAGAGCAAGAGGAGGAGGAAGAGAGGAGGAGAGAAAGAGAGGAGAGGAGGAGAGAAAGAGAGGAGAGGAGGGGGAGAGAAAGAGAGAAGAGGAGGGGGAGAGAAAGAGAGGAGAGGAGGGAGGGAGGAGGAGAGAAAGAGAGGAGAGGAGGAGGGAGAGAAAGAGAGGAGGGAGAGAAAGAGAGGGAGGAGAGAAAGAGAGGAAGAGGAGGAGGGAGAGAAAGAGGAGGGAGAGAAAGAGAGGAGGGAGAGAAAGAGAGGGAGAGAGGGGGAGAGAAAGAGAGGAGGGAGAGAAAGAGAGGAGGGAGAGAGAGAGGAGAGAAAGAGAGGAGGGAGAGAGGGGGAGAGAAAGAGAGGAGGGAGAGAAAGAGAGGAGGGAGAGAGAGGAGAGAAAGAGAGGAGGGAGAGAAAGAGAGGAGGGAGAGAGGGGGAGAGAAAGAGAGGAGAGAGAGAGGGGGAGAGAAAGAGAGGGAGGGAAAGAGAGGCGGGAGAGAAAGAGAGGGAGAGGAGGAGGGAGAGAAAGAGAGAGGGGGAGAGGGAGAGAGGAGGGAGAGAAAGAGAGGAGGGAGAGAGGGGGAGAGAGAGGAGGAGAGAAAGAGAGGAGGGAGAGAGGGGGAGAGAAAGAGAGGAGGGAGAGAAAGAGAGGAGGGAGGGAGGGGAGAGAAAGAGAGGAGAGAGAGAGGGGGAGAGAAAGAGAGGGAGGGAAAGAGAGGCGGGAGAGAGGGGGAGAGAAAGAGAGGCGGGAGAGAAAGAGAGGAGGGAGAGAGGGGAGAGAAAGAGAGGAGGGAGAGAGGGGGAGAGAAAGAGAGGAGGGAGAGAGAAAGAGAGGAGGAAGAGAGAAAGAGAGGAGGGAGAGAGGGGGAGAGAAAGAGAGGAGAGGAGGGAGAGAGGGGGAGAGAAAGAGGAGAGGAGGGAGAGAGGGGGAGAGAAAGAGAGGAGAGGAGGGAGAGAGGGGGAGAGAAAGAGAGGAGAGGAGGGAGAGAGGAGGAGAGAAAGAGAGGAGAGGAGGAGAGAAAGAGAGGATAGGAGGGAGAGGAGGAGAGAAAGAGAGGAGAGGGAGAGGGGGAGAGAAAGAGAGGAGAGGAGGAGAGAAAGAGAGGAGAGGAGGGAGAGGACCAGTCTCAATGGCAGATCTAACTGTGACGGCCAAGATGCAGGTTTTATTTAACCTTGATTTAGGCAGGGAGTCCCATTGAGACCAAGGTCTCTTTTTCAAGAGTGCACTGCATGACAAGACCACCAGCAATTATCCAAAGTAATTACAGAAATTACACTATAAAAGTTAGAGACAGATACTTCAATCATGTATTGGAACAGTCACAACACTACTCTAGTATTTATTGGACGACATGTCGACACTTCTTGGCAGTTTCCTGCCAGACCGAGCATGAACTTCTGGTAACACTATGCCTGCCAGTCCTAGCATGGACTTCTGGTAACACTATGCCTGCCAGTCCTAGCATGAACTTCTGGTAACACTATGCCTGCCAGTCCTAGCATGGACTTCTGGTAACACTATGCCTGCCAGTCCTAGCATGAACTTCTGGTAACACTATGCCTGCCAGTCCTAGCATGAACTTCTGGTAACACTATGCCTGCCAGTCCTAGCATGAACTTCTGGTAACACTATGCCTGCCAGTCATAGCATGGACTTCTGGTAACACTATGCCTGCCAGTCCTAGCATGAACTTCTGGTAACACTATGCCTGCCAGTCCTAGCATGAACTTCTGGTAACACTATGCCTGCCAGTCCTAGCATGAACTTCTGGTAACACTATGCCTGCCAGTCCTAGCATGAACTTCTGGTAACACTATGCCTGCCAGTCCTAGCATGAACTTCTGGTAACACTATGCCTGCCAGTCCTAGCATGAACTTCTGGTAACACTATGCCTGCCAGTCCTAGCATGGACTTCTGGTAACACTATGCCTGCCAGTCCTAGCATGAACTTCTGGTAACACTATGCCTGCCAGTCCTAGCATGAACTTCTGGTAACACTATGCCTGCCAGTCCGAGGATGAACTTCTGGTAACACTATGCCTGCCAGTCCTAGCATGGACTTCTGGTAACACTATGCCTGCCAGTCCTAGCATGATCTTCTGGTAACACTATGCCTGCCAGTCCTAGCATGAACTTCTGGTAACACTATGCCTGCCAGTCCTAGCATGGACTTCTGGTAACACTATGCCTGCCAGTCCTAGCATGAACTTCTGGTAACACTATGCCTGCCAGTCCTAGCATGGACTTCTGGTAACACTATGCCTGCCAGTCCTAGCATGAACTTCTGGTAACACTATGCCTGCCAGTCCTAGCATGAACTTCTGGTAACACTATGCCTGCCAGTCCTAGCATGAACTTCTGGTAACACTATGCCTGCCAGTCCTAGCATGAACTTCTGGTAACACTATGCCTGCCAGTCCTAGCATGAACTTCTGGTAACACTATCCCTGCCAGTCCTAGCATGAACTTCTGGTAACACTATGCCTGCCAGTCCTAGCATGAACTTCTGGTAACACTATGCCTGCCAGTCCTAGCATGAACTTCTGGTAACACTATGCCTGCCAGTCCTAGCATGAACTTCTGGTAACACTATGCCTGCCAGTCCTAGCATGAACTTCTGGTAACACTATGCCTGCCAGTCCTAGCATGAACTTCTGGTAACACTATGCCTGCCAGTCCTAGCATGAACTTCTGGTAACACTATGCCTGCCAGTCCTAGCATGAACTTCTGGTAACACTATGCCTGCCAGTCCTAGCATGAACTTCTGGTAACACTATGCCTGCCAGTCCTAGCATGAACTTCTGGTAACACTATGCCTGCCAGTCCTAGCATGAACTTCTGGTAACACTATGCCTGCCAGTCCTAGCATGAACTTCTGGTAACACTATGCCTGCCAGTCCTAGCATGAACTTCTGGTAACACTATGCCTGCCAGTCCTAGCATGAACTTCTGGTAACACTATGCCTGCCAGTCCTAGCATGAACTTCTGGTAACACTATGCCTGCCAGTCCTAGCATGAACTTCTGGTAACACTATGCCTGCCAGTCCTAGCATGAACTTCTGGTAACACTATGCCTGCCAGTCCTAGCATGAACTTCTGGTAACACTATGCCTGCCAGTCCTAGCATGAACTTCTGGTAACACTATGCCTGCCAGTCCTAGCATGAACTTCTGGTAACACTATGCCTGCCAGTCCTAGCATGAACTTCTGGTAACACTATGCCTGCCAGTCCTAGCATGAACTTCTGGTAACACTATGCCTGCCAGTCCTAGCATGAACTTCTGGTAACACTATGCCTGCCAGTCCTAGCATGGACTTCTGGTAACACTATGCCTGCCAGTCCTAGCATGAACTTCTGGTAACACTATGCCTGCCAGTCCTAGCATGAACTTCTGGTAACACTATGCCTGCCAGTCCTAGCATGAACTTCTGGTAACACTATGCCTGCCAGTCCTAGCATGAACTTCTGGTAACACTATGCCTGCCAGTCCTAGCATGAACTTCTGGTAACACTATGCCTGCCAGTCCTAGCATGAACTTCTGGTAACACTATGCCTGCCAGTCCTAGCATGAACTTCTGGTAACACTATGCCTGCCAGTCCTAGCATGAACTTCTGGTAACACTATGCCTGCCAGTCCTAGCATGAACTTCTGGTAACACTATGCCTGCCAGTCCTAGCATGAACTTCTGGTAACACTATGCCTGCCAGTCCTAGCATGAACTTCTGGTAACACTATGCCTGCCAGTCCTAGCATGAACTTCTGGTAACACTATGCCTGCCAGTCCTAGCATGAACTTCTGGTAACACTATGCCTGCCAGTCCTAGCATGAACTTCTGGTAACACTATGCCTGCCAGTCCTAGCATGAACTTCTGGTAACACTATGCCTGCCAGTCCTAGCATGAACTTCTGGTAACACTATCCCTGCCAGTCCTAGCATGAACTTCTGGTAACACTATGCCTGCCAGTCCTAGCATGAACTTCTGGTAACACTATTGCCAGTCCTAGCATGAACTTCTGGTAACACTATGCCTGCCAGTCCTAGCATGAACTTCTGGTAACACTATGCCTGCCAGTCCTAGCATGAACTTCTGGTAACACTATGCCTGCCAGTCCTAGCATGGACTTCTGGTAACACTATGCCTGCCAGTCCTAGCATGAACTTCTGGTAACACTATGCCTGCCAGTCCTAGCATGAACTTCTGGTAACACTATGCCTGCCAGTCCTAAACATGAAATTCTGGTAACACTATGCCTGCCAGTCCTAGCATGAACTTTCACAACCTCAGGTAAATAACTATGCCTGCCAGTCTAGCATGAACTTCTGGTAACACTATGCCTGCCAGTAACATATCTAGCATGGACTTCTGGTAACACTATGCCTGCCAGTCCTAGCATGAACTTCTGGTAACACTATGCCTGCCAGTCCTAGCATGAACTTCTGGTAACACTATGCCTGCCAGTCCTAGCATGAACTTCTGGTAACACTATGCCTGCCAGTCCTAGCATGAACTTCTGGTAACACTATGCCTGCCAGTCCTAGCATGAACTTCTGGTAACACTATGCCTGCCAGTCCTAGCATGAACTTCTGGTAACACTATGCCTGCCAGTCCTAGCATGGACTTCTGGTAACACTATGCCCGCACTTTAAAAAACAAATCCAATGCAGACATTTTTATCTCAATATCAAATCATTTCTGGTTAACAATTAAGTACCTACCTTCAATTAAATTGGTTAAAAAAATGAGCAAAGAGTAATGTCTCAGGCAAGAATTTTGCTTGGACTGTCTGGGATTGGTTGTAGGGAGGGGGAAACTGAACATGTGCTGTTATTGGCAGAGGTTTGGAACACTTTTTTATTGGTCGATTGGCTAATTTACCACATGGTGATGTCACCAGGAAGGCCACAACTCCCTCCCACCAAAACAGGCTGAAATGTCAGTTTATTGGATATATATATATATATCTAGTTCTTACACTAGGGGCATTATACATTTCACAACCTCAGTGTGTAAATATATACAAAAAACATCTAATTGACTACACTGTGTATTCATGTAGTGTATTCTTCCCTTAGCTCATAGTAACATATCTACTACTGAACATTGCAATGTTTTTACACGTTATTTATACATTGGATTCTCAACATAGCTCACCGTGATATCTACTGCTGTACATACTCTGAGTATATATGTGTTGTATAAACTGTTGCACAGTTCACCAAAACCTGAACAGTCCAGGACTGTAATTGTACTTTCAGATGTGTCTCACCTTTGGAAATCAACTAAATCTATTGAACTTATTAGAAAATGTGCTCAAGTTTATCATTAAACTTTATATGACAGACGAGCAACGACACAGGAATGCCCGTCTGTGTGTGTGTTTGTCTACCACCTTGTGGCCATTAGCAATGCTAATGACAGGCTAACCTTTGTCAGGTAGATGGAAAGGGGTTTCCCAAACTTCTCAATTAAAAGTTAACAAAGTAGCCTGTCCGCCAGGCAGAATCTTGATTAATTAACAGTTACAGTAGCCTGTCTACCAGGCAGAATCTTGATTAATTAACAGTTAAAGTAGCCTGTCTACCAGGCAGAATCTTGATTAATTAACAGTTAAAGTAGCCTGTCTACCAGGCAGAATCTTGATTAATTAACAGTTAAAGTAGCCTGTCTACCAGGCAGAATCTTGATTAATTAACAGTTAAAGTAGCCTGTCTACCAGGCAGAATCTTGATTAATTAACAGTTAAAGTAGCCTGTCTACCAGGCAGAATCTTGATTAATTAACAGTTAAAGTAGCCTGTCTACCAGGCAGAATCTTGATTAATTAACAGTTAAAGTAGCCTGTCTACCAGGCAGAATCTTGATTAATTAACAGTTAAAGTAGCCTGTCTACCAGGCAGAATATTGATTAATTAACAAAGTAGCCTGTCTACCAGGCAGAATCTTGATTAATTAACAGTTAAAGTAGCCTGTCTACCAGGCAGAATATTGATTAATTAACAAAGTAGCCTGTCTACCAGACAGAATCTTGATTATGTGCATCAATCCAGGGCTAAGGTCATGAGCACTTTAATGAAAGGGAAACAGTTTTTGGTGCCCTGACGTGGTTTAAGCATCGTTGTTGTTTCCCTGTGTTTGATACCATTCTATTGTTATGAGCAGTCCTCCCCTCAGCAGCCCCCACTGGTAACGAGTATAATAAACCTGGTATCCAAGTCAGAATTATGGTATCGTATAGTATAGACGCATAGATTGCATTTGGATTACTGAGTGTTATTTGGGTTGTTAACTGGTTTCCTTCTGACATTTGATTTCTTGTTTGACATTTCTGCTGCCCTGTACAGAGCTAGTAACAAGCATTTCTGCTGCCCTGTCCAGAGCTAGTAACAAGCATTTCTGCTGCCCTGTACAGAGCTAGTGACAAGCATTTCTGCTGCCCTGTTCAGAGCTAGTGACAAGCATTTCTGCTGCCCTGTTCAGAGCTAGTAACAAGCATTTCTGCTGCCCTGTCCAGAGCTAGTAACAAGCATTTCTGCTGCCCTGTCCAGAGCTAGTAACAAGCATTTCTGCTGCCCTGTCCAGAGCTAGTAACAAGCATTTCTGCTGCCCTGTCCAGAGCTAGTAACAAGCATTTCTGCTGCCCTGTACAGAGCTAGTAACAAGCATTTCTGCTGCCCTGTCCAGAGCTAGTAACAAGCATTTCTGCTGCCCTGTCCAGAGCTAGTAACAAGCATTTCTGCTGCCCTGTCCAGAGCTAGTAACAAGCATTTCTGCTGCCCTGTCCAGAGCTAGTAACAAGCATTTCTGCTGCCCTGTCCAGAGCTAGTAACAAGCATTTCTGCTGCCCTGTTCAGAGCTAGTAACAGGCATTTCTGCTGCCCTGTACAGAGCTAGTAACAAGCATTTCTGCTGCCCTGTACAGAGCTAGTAACAAGCATTTCTGCTGCCCTGTTCAGAGCTAGTAACAAGCATTTCTGCTGCCCTGTACAGAGCTAGTAACAAGCATTTCTGCTGCCCTGTACAGAGCTAGTAACAAGCATTTCTGCTGCCCTGTACAGAGCTAGTAACAAGCATTTCTGCTGCCCTGTACAGAGCTAGTAACAAGCATTTCTGCTGCCCTGTACAGAGCTAGTAACAAGCATTTCTGCTGCCCTGTACAGAGCTAGTAACAAGCATTTCTGCTGCACTGGCTATAGCATCTGCTAAACTGTGATTTAATCACGATTCTACGATCATGGTCAACGAATGATAAAACGGGATAATCAAGAAGTTTGGTGCGATAACAGTAATTGACAAGGAGACATTTTATTTAAGAATAAAGCCTTTATTTGGTCTTCCCACAGTTCAAGTTTGTCAGAACCATCCAATGACTTGGTGGCATGTAGAGTGAATGAAAGAGGTAGACCATCAGTTCCTCAGTTCCATCCACTGGTCATCACCCTGTACAGATCCATCCACCCAGTCATCAGCCTGTACAGTTCCATCCACCCAGTCATCAGCCTGTACAGTTCCATCCACCCAGTCAACCCTGATACAGATCCATCCACCCAGTCATCAGCCTGTAAGTTCCATCCACCCAGTCATAACCTGTAATTGACAAGGAGACATTTTATTTAAGAATAAAGCCTTTATTTGGTCTTCCCACAGTTCAAGTTTGTCAGAACCATCCAATGACTTGGTGGCATGTAGAGTGAATGAAAGAGGTAGACCATCAGTTCCTCAGTTCCATCCACCCAGTCATCACCCTGTACAGATCCATCCACCCAGTCATCAGCCTGTACAGATCCATCCACCCAGTCATCAGCCTGTACAGTTCCATCCACCCAGTCATCAGCCTGTACAGTTCCATCCACCCAGTCATCAGCCTGTACAGTTCCATCCACCCAGTCATCAGCCTGTACAGTTCCATCCACCCAGTCATCAGCCTGTACAGTTCCATCCACCCAGTCATCAGCCTGTACAGATCCATCCACCCAGTCATCAGCCTGTACAGTTCCATCCACCCAGTCATCAGCCTGTACAGTTCCATCCACCCAGTCATCAGCCTGTACAGATCCATCCACCCAGTCATCAGCCTGTACAGTTCCATCCACCCAGTCATCAGCCTGTACAGTTCCATCCACCCAGTCATCAGCCTGTACAGTTCCATCCACCCAGTCATCAGCCTGTACAGATCCATCCACCCAGTCATCAGCCTGTACAGATCCATCCACCCAGTCATCAGCCTGTACAGTTCCATCCACCCAGTCATCAGCCTGTACAGTTCCATCCACCCAGTCATCAGCCTGTACAGTTCCATCCACCCAGTCATCAATCAGCCTGTACAGTTCCATCCACCCAGTCATCAGCCTGTACAGTTCCATCCACCCAGTCATCAGCCTGTACAGTTCCATCCACCCAGTCATCAGCCTGTACAGTTCCATCCACCCAGTCATCAGCCTGTACAGTTCCATCCACCCAGTCATCAGCCTGTACAGTTCCATCCACCCAGTCATCAGCCTGTACAGTTCCATCCACCCAGTCATCACCCTGTACAGTTCCATCCACCCAGTCATCAGCCTGTACAGTTCCATCCACCCAGTCATCAGCCTGTACAGTTCCATCCACCCAGTCATCAGCCTGTACAGTTCCATCCACCCAGTCATCAGCCTGTACAGTTCCATCCACCCAGTCATCAGCCTGTACAGTTCCATCCACACTGTATTACTCCATCTTCTCAACACATAAGGAATCAGTGTGTTGTGAGGAGCCTCTGTACTATGTGGAATAGTCCCACTCCACTTCTAGATCGTTAAGCTTCACAAACTACAAAGTGACCCATAAAGAAGTACCAGTCAGTGGGACAGGCATGAACACATTGTGAACGGGCCCATCAAGCCAGGTTGTAATGTGTAGTTCACTGCTCTAGTCTGCTTCACGGAACTAAAAAGTGGAACGGAACTATTCCGAGGACGACAGTGGTCCACTTCTAAGATGGCCGACACAAGAAGAAGAAAAAAAAGGTCAAATCACAGCAGCTCTTTATTTGCTTTCCCTTCTTTACTCACATATTATAAATACTCCTCATCCACCAACTTTGATAAGAAGCCTACTACAATGTACGTCAGAGAGGCTGAGAGAAGACCGGGTAGGCTTACCAGTTACAGACCAGGGCTGCGTCTGAAATGGCACCCGGTTCCCTAGAAAGAAGAGACAGGAAATAGGGCATCCTTTTGGGCGCACCCTAAAAACACTAAGGGGCAAGTGCCACCACCACCACCACTGGCGGTCACATGGCAGGATTCTCATAGTCCTGATGGAAGACCTGAGGGCCACTGCATAGCAGAGTCCAGAGGGTTGAGTTCCAGATCAACCCAGAGCCTCCCTTCTCCCCAGGGCACTTCTAGAAAGTATGGAGTGGAAACGGTAACCAATATGGTGATTACTTCACCTGGTTATAGTGCTCATACCTCCAAATCGGTCTCAGACCTAGATGATTGTCTAGGGATTGGGGGGGTCGATTTGGGATTCAAGCCTAGATGGCAGGTACCCATTCACAGCCTAGCATGATCTCACACATAAGTAGTCTTCCACAATAATGGGTTGCGTTCATTGGGGCATGCAACGGGAAGCGTTTAACATTTTGCAACGTGGAACCGAACATTAGTTCCTCACTGTTTGTTTTCTTCCGTTTGGCGCCTAATGAACGCAACCCAGCGCTGAAGAGAGGTACAACATGGTGGGGAAATAAACATGGCCGCCTCCGCCGACTTAAAGCAGGGCATTGAAACCTGAGAGGTGGCTGCAGCAGATCGATCAAACAGATGATTACAGGAGGAGTCAGCAGGCTGCGTTTGCCTCTCTCACACACCGACTGCATTAAAACCAACGAGAACACATCAAATCAGCCGCGTAGCACACGACTACACGTCCTCTCTGCCGCCACGTTGCCAACGTTACATTTAAAAAGAGAAAAAAAAGTTGTCCAAAATAGTATTTACATCTTCAACACACATAAATGATGTTCCCTGACGTCCTGTCCGTGTAAGGCATGAGGCTTCGTAGACCTCTGTGCTTCAGGGACGAAACACCATACTGACACGCTCCTGTCTGCCACTCGGGGAAAAGGAAATTGAGAAAAATTTAAATGTAAAAGTTAAAATGGGTCAAACAGCAGCCCCCAACCACATCCAGGAAACCAAGTGATAATAGTCACAATGAATAATGAAAATACAGCTTTTTAAACGGCTCGGAGGGACTGGAAGATAAATACAGCAGAGTCTGGATAGTTACATTATCATCCCCCAATTACAAGTCCATGTACTATATGAGAATACACTGTTCACATACTCTTTACAGCACTCTTGGTGACAGAGCAGATGGTTAGGAAGGGGCGGGGCAGAGGGGCGTATACAGGTGGTTAGGAAGGGGCGGGGCAGAGGGGCGTATACAGATGGTTAGGAAGGGGCGGGGCAGAGGGGCGTATACAGATGGTTAGGAAGGGGCGGGGCAGAGGGGCGTATACAGGTGGTTAGGAAGGGGCGGGGCAGAGGGGCGTATACAGGTGGTTAGGAAGGGGCGGTGCAGAGGGGCGTATACAGGTGGTTAGGAAGGGGCGGTGCAGAGGGGCGTATACAGGTGGTTAGGAAGGGGCGGTGCAGAGGGGCGTATACAGGTGGTTAGGAAGGGGCGGTGCAGAGGGGCGTATACAGGTGGTTAGGAAGGGGCGGTGCAGAGGGGCGTATACAGGTGGTTAGGAAGGGGCGGTGCAGAGGGGCGTATACAGGTGGTTAGGAAGGGGCGGTGCAGAGGGGCGTATACAGGTGGTTAGGAAGGGGCGGGGCAGAGGGGCGTATACAGGTGGTTAGGAAGGGGCGGGGCAGAGGGGCGTATACAGGTGGTTAGGAAGGGGCGGGGCAGAGGGGCGTATACAGGTGGTTAGGAAGGGGCGGGGCAGAGGGGCGTATACAGGTGGTTAGGAAGGGGCGGGGCAGAGGGGCGTATACAGGTGGTTAGGAAGGGGCGGGGCAGAGGGGCGTATACAGGTGGTTAGGAAGGGGCGGGGCAGAGGGGCGTATACAGGTGGTTAGGAAGGGGCGGGGCAGAGGGGCGTATACAGGTGGTTAGGAAGGGGCGGGGCAGAGGGGCATATACAGGTGGTTAGGAAGGGGCGGGGCAGAGGGGCATATACAGGTGGTTAGGAAGGGGCGGGGCAGAGGGGCGTATACAGGTGGTTAGGAAGGGGCGGGGCAGAGGGGCGTATACAGGTGGTTAGGAAGGGGCGGGGCAGAGGGGCGTTTACAGGTGGTTAGGAAGGGGCGGGGCAGAGGGGCATATACAGATGGGTGAGGGGGTGTATATAGGGTCAGATGATAACAGATGCCTTGCATTCCCATGCCACCAAAGAGACCTAGGTAGGACTTGCAATTCCTTTTGTACAGGGCCCCCCAGTCACGCTTTCACCTTTGAACTTCCCTCTACAAAGAAACTTACTGAGTCTGACCCCTCCAGAGCCTCCCAAAACCCTGCCCGACGACAGCAGCTGCCGTCCCATTACTGACCAATCACCAGAAGGCGAGACGAGAAATGTAGGTCACCTCTTCCCCTCATGATACCATTCAGAAAGAGTAAAGACACACCCTTAAATTCATATTTGATGAAAATATACAGTATTACAAACTGTATCAGGAAAAACAAAAACGCATAAATGAAAAATATATATCTTTTCAATTCATTATACAGAGACGAACACATTTCACCGAATTCTTTTTGGCTTTCTGTGTAATTCAGAGTGATGGACATACAGTATGTGTAAAGAGAGATTTTCTTCCTGCTGACAGACACTGTCCAATCAGAAAACTGGTACAGTGAAGAGTTTGAATCAGTTCAGTTTGTAGGAGTAGAGGGAGGGAAAGGTTAGTTGGACCCGTGGGTGAGTTGACCATCTCCAGTTTAGGTGGACACCATCAACATCTTGAGTTCATATTACAAGCGCTTTCCCACGTGGCCTCTGTGAGCTGGCGTCAGTCTTTGGGGAAAGAAAGTTGGAGTTGTGTGGCAGATCAATTCCAGTGAGCTTTCTGAAAGGCCTTGGATTGGTGGGTGGGTGGAGAAGTCCCGCCTACCTCCTACCCTGGTGGGTGGAGGGGCCTGTCAGTCTGCCAGGATGATCTTGACAAAGCTGGCTACGTCCGTCTCTTTGGAGTCATGCAGGGTGAAAAAGGGGTGTTGCTGTAAAAAAATATATATATATATGAGAAAACAACATGAGTCAACAATTCCTCAAATAAAAACAGGAGTCCAACAGAAAGTACACATTTACACACAAGACTTACACATATGTGGAGCACACAAGACTTACACATATGTGGAGCACACAAGACTTAAATACAAGAATACATGATCATCATGGTTTGACTAAACACTTGGGTAAGCCTGTCCTCTTGTGGACACATAACAAAGAGGAAACAGAGACAGGAAGTGAGCTTTTACAAAGATACTGTGAATGAAGAGAGAACAACAACGCCTACAATCCAACAACATTACACACATATTCACCGGTCACTGATTTAAACAAATGCTGATGAGGATCTAAAACCAACCATTAGTTCTGTGTAGGCGGGTCTCTCGTTGGGTTTCTTTCTTAAGCTGCAGAGAGAGAACAAAACAAAGAACTGAGAAACATACCTCAATACTGGACACTTCTTAAAATATACCTTTAGTAAGAGCCCACAACACATCAAAGCCTGTTTGAGGACAACATTCTGATAAACTGGGATTTTTGGGAAAGTTTTCCCAGATGTCAGTTAGGAGATTCCCAGAATCAGAAAGGAATCAGCAGGAAATCCAGAATCCTCCAACCTGGGAAAGTTGCCGTAGTTGTGCAACTCTAAGTACACCATAACACATTTACACCAGATAAGACTACAGGAAAGCTACAGCATGACATTTATAGAGTGGGCCAGGACAACTGGGTCATCCACAAAAATGTAGGTGCATTCATTTCCAGGCTGTCTTTTTCCCCAAGGCAGTGTCCAGGCCTGGACCCACAGGGAGGGGACACCAGGGCAGTGTCCAGGCCTGGACCCACAGGGAGGGGACAGCAGGGCAGTGTCCAGGCCTGGACCCACAGGGAGGGGACACCAGGACAGTGTCCAGGCCTGGACCCACAGGGAGGGGACACCAGGACAGTGTCCAGGCCTGGACCCACAGGGAGGGGACACCAGGACAGTGTCCAGGCCTGGACCCACAGGGAGGGGACACCAGGACAGTGTCCAGGCCTGGACCCACAGGGAGGGGACAGCAGGGCAGTGTCCAGGCCTGGACCCACAGGGAGGGGACAGCAGGGCAGTGTCCAGGCCTAGACCCACAGACCCTGTCCTGCTGTCCCCTCCCTGTGGGTCCAGGCCTGGACCCACAGGGAGGGGACAGCAGGACAGGGCCCAGGCCTGGACCCAAAGGGAGGGGACAGCAGGACAGTGTCCAGGCCTAGACCCACAGGGAGGGGACACCAGGACAGTGTCCAGGCCTAGACTCACAGGGAGGGGACAGCAGGACAGTGCCCAGGCCTGGACCCACAGGGAGGGGACACCAGGGCAGTGTCCAGGCCTAGACCCACAGGGAGGGGACAGCAGGACAGTGTCCAGGCCTAGACTCACAGGGAGGGGACACCAGGGTAGTGTCCAGGCCTGGACCCACAGGGAGGGGACACCAGGGCAGTGTCCAGGCCTGGACTCACAGGGAGGGGACAGCAGGGCAGGGTCCAGGCCTGGACCCACAGGGAGGGGACAGCAGGACAGTGCCCAGGCCTGGACTCACAGGGAGGGGACACCAGGGCAGGGCCCAGGCCTAGACCCATAGGGAGGGGACAGCAGGACAGTGCCCAGGCCTGGACTCACAGGGAGGGGACACCAGGGCAGGGCCCAGGCCTAGACCCACAGGGAGGGGACAGCAGGACAGTGCCCAGGCCTGGACTCACAGGGAGGGGACACCAGGGCAGGGCCCAGGCCTGGACCCATAGGGAGGGGACAGCAGGACAGTGCCCAGGCCTGGACCCACAGGGAGGGGACAGCAGGGCAGGGCCACCTGGTGGTGTTTGGTTCAACTGCCTCATCAGTAAGGCCAGACAGGCAGCATCCCAAATAACACCCTATTTCCTATACAGTGCACTACTTTTGACCAGGGCTCTAAACCCTACTCCTATAGGTCCTGGTAAAAAGCAGTAACCTCAGCAGGGGAGCCTGGTTTTGTTCATTTCCTGAGCACTCATCACAGTCAAGACACCTATTTTAGAGCTAAAAACATGATCTAATATAACAAGAAAACAAAACAGATTATTTTTCCAAATGAAAAAAAGGGTTGCCAGTGTGAAGTGATGTGCATCAGGAACTGTTATTCTCAAACAGGGCTCAGTCTGGAACGGGGCTCAGTCTGGAACGGGGCTCAGTCTGGAACGGGGCTCAGTCTGGAACGGGGCTCAGTCTGGAACGGGGCTCAGTTTGGAACGGGGCTCAGTTTGAAACATTGAAATTTCTTCAAGGTTACAAACCAAAATCTGTCTTTTTAATATAGGCCTACAGATGTTCCATTTAGTTTATTCTGCCTGTTCTTTTGAATTTTCTAAATGGATTAACAACATTGAGATTCTGCTCACACTGATGAATTACAGCCACAACATCAGTTTGGTTTAGTATGTTTAGGCTTAATAATTCTTAGGAAAATACACTAGCCTTTTTCAAACTAATGTTTCTGTATATTTTCAGCGTGGAACCATTCCACCAAATAGTTTTACAGTATTTGGGGAGAAAAAAGGTGACCCCTGGTTAAATAAATGAGTTGTGATTTCCTTCCTTACTAAACAGAAGATGGTGCCATTTGGAATGCAGACAGAGAGAGAGAGAGATGGGCTCACCACTGGGAGCTGAAGTCCACAAACTCAGGGGAGAAGCGGCCCGAGGGCAGCTGTGGAGAGGGCTCATCCACTACCTGCTTCAGTTGCTGGAAGGGTGTACCCCACGAGTCATAGGGGAACTTCAGAATGGCCAGCTCAATCTGGGGCAGAGGACCAGACAGAGGTTTGTTATCCCACAGAGGGAGGCAGTCTGGAGCTCACCTTTCAACTATGGAGACTGGTATTTACCATCACAAAGAAACATGGGACAATAGAGTAGAATCATCACTCAGACCAGGGTTGTATTCATTAGGACACACCGTTACAAACTAACGGTGCAACAGAAAACAATCACATGAATGCAGGTAGCCCCTCTCCGTTTCAGTCCCATTTTCTTGTTTGGTGCCTAATGAACATGACCCTGCTGTTGAAAGAATTGCCGATGGTGTCTGTGACTCACCATTGTGATTCCTAGACTCCAGATGTCTGACTTGACGCTGTAGCCTTTCTGGTTGAGGTCGGGGTTTATCCGTTCTGGCTGAAACCGAGGGAATGAAAACACTATCGCCATCACATAGGATAAGAATACCACCGTAACACATAACAACGACATCAACACAACAAGCACCGGTCCTATTTCATTCAGGCAGTGCGCTCCCAACCACAACTAGACCAGGGTCATGTTAAGTATTTGTTGTGTTAGATGTTTTCCATGCGATGCCTACTGAACGTGGCCCAGACGGTGTCAGAGCCACCTCTCCTCTTCTCCCCAGTCCTCCTCACTATCGCTGTTCAACTGCCTCTTCAACACTCTCCTTGTCTTTCTGTTTAGTTTCTCTCTGGCATCAGTGGTTTCTTTCATCAGGATTATTCAGAAATTAAAACAAAATACATCATCTGCACAGAGGTGATCGTCACGTTTAGTATCTCAGGAACCACATCAATATGATGTAGCAATCTCCTGAGAGGCACAGCTTGACCACGAAGAAGAACCTGGAATCTGGCCAACCAATGACTGAAGAAGCCTGGCTGCAACCAGGGTCGTGTTTAGTCGGCACAAAATGGAAACGTAGGAGGTACCACGTTAACTTGTCGGATATGGAAGTCTCATTTGATTTCTTACGTGTCAAACTTCTCTAAAAAAGGGTTTCCTTTAGGAAAATGTGGCGCAGTACATTTGACCGGCAACATTTTAATTTTAACAGACGTTTGAGAAATGTAGACATTGGGTGTGTAATCTGATTAGGGAGTCCACCCACTGAAATCACTCTTAGATGATGGTTATTCATTCTGACAGAACATGCCACTCCAGGATTCAACGGTGTGCGTCCTTATAACCAAATTCTGATAGGCACTTTGAAGATGTTAGAATGACTGTCACGTGTCCTTCTCCTCAGCCAACATCAGCAACATCACTCGCCTATGTCAAACTAGTACCCCATAGCAGAAAATATGACCTATTCTATTGGTAGGCTTCTGGGACAG
Source organism: Oncorhynchus keta (assembly GCF_023373465.1). Classification (NCBI taxonomy): domain Eukaryota; kingdom Metazoa; phylum Chordata; class Actinopteri; order Salmoniformes; family Salmonidae; genus Oncorhynchus; species Oncorhynchus keta. The sequence goes on along the minus strand of NW_026290756.1, from coordinate 136,062 downwards.
TTGTGGGGCGAAGGATCCCAAATTCATACAACCAGTAGGCCATGGCAACATTAAAATAACGAGGCTGATGCAACCGAGCAGAAGGTTAAAACGTAAAATGTCAATAAACCATCATTTCTTCACATTATCAGCACAACAATGAGCACAAGGCAGTAGGTTATACGCCGATGTTTATTCCATAATGCAATTAGCATGAAAAACACGCTTGTCAAAAATCACACACAATTTAGAAAGAGGGGAGAACTAAAGATGCAACAACTAGCACGGGTTGTTAACATGACTAGGATTGTGCCTTTGGCTTCTACACCTGCATTGCTTGCTGTTTGGGGTTTTACACTTTGAGATATCAGCTGATGTAGGAAGGGCTATATAAATACATTTGATTTGAATTTGATTTGGCTACTGGACAATGAAAGAAAGTTGAATATGCTACTGGTTTCAATGGCATATGGAAGTCTAAAATAATTACCACCACGTTTCTATGGTGGGATTTTACTTTGAAGGAAAGTAAGACATGTCTCCTAACATGAAGTAAAACATTCAGGTTTCAAACAATTACATGGAAGTATGTTTTCAAAATGTAACTGCTTCCAGTTCATTACAAAGTGGTGTGTGACACACCGAAGCCTCTACACACCGAAGCCTCTAGCATATAGAAATGGGAAACACAATTTACCACAGGTGGACTCCAATCAAGTTGTAGAAACCTCTCAAGGATGATCAATGGAAACGAGATGCACCTGAGCTCAAATTCAAGTCTCATAGCAAAGGGCCTGGAAGCTTATGCAAGTAAGGTATTTCTATTTGTAATACATTTGCAAATATTTCTGCAAAAACTTGTTTTCGATTTGTCCTTATAAAAATAAATGAATTTAATCCATTTTTAAATCAGGTCTGAATACTGTACTGAATGCACTGTAAGCATGACCGGCCAAATGCTTTTCCGTTGACTGGTATTTCCATCAATCAATGGGCTAAAACACATTATTCTGCAATAGGAGTTTCTCTTTTGTCCCTCGGCAGATAAATTATGAAAAGCCCCCCAAAATATATATTTTTTAAAGCCCGTCTATTACCGGCTAACAGAAACCCTGTTGCCTACTGAACATGGCCGAGAAGGTGTCCTACTCACCGCCATGTAGGGCTTGCAGCCGGCGTCCATGGTCTTGGCCACAGAGTCCACCAGGTGGCCGCTGATGCCAAAGTCACACATCTTCACCTGGCCCTGTGTGTTGATCAGCACGTTGGACGGCTTCACATCTGCACAAAGTTAGAAAAAACACGTTTTTAATCATCAGGAATAGTTTAATCCCTCCAAGCGTGGCGGAGAGCAAATAATAAGAATAATAAGAATAATAATAAGTCAAATCAAGGGCCATTTCAGGTCAACATGAGTAAAGGAGGTGATCGAGTGATGAGTAACCGTGCCCAAGACATGAAGACTTGTGTTAGCTTGGGGAGCTGTGTTTGCCTTGGCTTTAGCTCGGCAGGCTACCAGAACCGTATCCTTCATTTACCTCGGTGTATCACTGACAGTTTGTTATGCAGATGCTCCAAAGCCTTGACGATCTGGAGAGAGAGAAGCAGTTACACTGCATTGTAATGACGTCAGTCCAGATAACCTGAGGGAACTGTGTTCCTTATACAGCGTCACAACAAGCTGCTGTGGACACTTCTTAAAGATGACAATATAAAACATATCAATAGGAAAATGTACTTCAGTATTATGCATGTTTTTCTGTTCTGTTCTGTTCTCTCTCTCTGGCATCAGTGGTTTCTTTCATCAGGATTATTCAGAAATTAAAACAAAATACATCATCTGCACAGAGGTCAGTGTGACGTTATACTGTAGCTATAAGCATTATTCAGTAACCCTGCAGGGTTGTGCTCATTAGGCACCAAACATAAAAACTAAAACAGGGAGGAACTACCTGGACCAATAAGAAACTCATTTGTTTTCCATTGCAAATCCTTTTTAAAATGATCTCCATTGCGTGTCCTGATGAACACGACCCAGGTGTCCACTCACCGCTACAGTGATCTTCCCCAGGATGTCTTCAGGGATGGTCATGCCTTTATCGATCACCTGCTTGTAGAACTTATCCAGAGACGTGTCCATCAGCTCCATGCAGATCCACACGTCACCCTGGCAACGCAGAGAAACACCTATTACTGTACAACTACCTCTTTAAAATACTCAGCCTGTTTGTTTTCTCTCTCTGGCATCAGAGGTTTCTTTCATCGGGATTATTCAGACATTAAAACAAAATACAGCATCTGCACAGTCAGTGTGACACACAAAGAAAAACAAACAAGTCCTTCCATGACTAATACAGAGGAGACTACTTTTAACCGTAGTTTGAAAACCCAACTGAATTGAAGATGTATTTGAGGGAAGAAAGAAGTGGCCAAGTGAAAGCCAGCCGAGCCACAGGCTTCCACCATAATGTCCTTTTCACAGGTTAGTTTTTTCCATTTATGTTTTGAGGTTGGACTTTTAGCACGTATAGTACTTTAGCACGTAGGGCGCACTGACTGGTGTCATCTCGTTAGTCAGCACGCGTTACACCCAGGCTGTGCTACAGATGTGGTGCTGAGTGACAGTGTCCAGGCAAACCCAGGCTGTGCTACAGATGTGGTGCTGAGTGACAGTGTCCAGGCAAACCCAGGCTGTGCTACAGATGTGGTGCTGAGTGACAGTGTCCAGGTAAACCCAGGCTGTGCTACAGATGTGGTGCTGAGTGACAGTGTCCAGGTAAACCCAGGCTGTGCTACAGATGTGGTGCTGAGTGACAGTGTCCAGGTAAACCCAGGCTGTGCTACAGATGTGGTGCTGAGTGACAGTGTCCAGGTAAACCCAGGCTGTGCTACAGATGTGGTGCTGAGTGACAGTGTCCAGGCAAACCCAGGCTGTGCTACAGATGTGGTGCTGAGAGCTGACCTCTCTGAAGAGAGCGCCGTAGAAGGTGACCGTGAAGAAGCAGTCCACAGTCCTCATGGAGATGTCCAGGTCCATCAGCAGTCTCTTCTGCTCCAGGGTGTTCACTGTGGCCCGGATCCTCTGGGGGGGGTCACAGAAATACAATCACTAGAAGGAACAAAGCCCTTTGGCTCAGACCACAGCAATTTGAATGGAAGACTCACAGGAACACTAACTATCTCTTCCATAATATATCTATTTTATTTTGTGTGTAAATGACATATAGTTCAGGGGCATTCTTGTTAAAGATGATGACTTCCCGGTGAAAATAAACGTTACATTTGGTATGCCATCTGCATACGACACCATAACCTCTTCTATTACTGTTAAACTACCTGTTTAGTCTCTCTCTGGCATCAGTGGTTTCTTTCATCAGGATTATTCAGAAATTAAAACAAAATACATCATCTGCACAGAGGTCATTCATTGTCCCGTTTGGCTTGACAATAAAAAATAAAAACATATTTAACCTTTATTTACCTAGGCAAGAACAAATTCTTATTTACAATGATGGCCTACCCCAGCCAAACCCTAACCTGGACAAAGCTGGGCCAATTGTGCGCTGCCCTATGGGACTCCCAATCACGGCCGGTTGTGATAAAGCCTAGAATCGAACCAGGGTCTGTAGTGACGCCTCTAGCACTGAAATGCAGTGCCTTAGACCGCTGTGCCACTCGGGAGCACAAAATGACCATAGGAGTTGTCAAAACAGCACAGGTCTGTGTTGGTCAGGAGTGTTGATGTTGAGATAGAGCTGTGTGGCTCGTCTTTAAAAGTGACACGCACACTTATCTAATCAACATCTCAGATATGTAAATAGAAAATGTCTGTTTTGACTTTTGAAAACATCTAATAAACATCTCTGATAAAGTGCCGTCGGTAAGATCTCAGAACCGTAGACTCCACATTTTGTTACGTTACAGCCTTATTCTAAAATGGATTCAGTAATTCAGAAATAATAAATACATGAAATACCTTATTCACATCAAGGGGTCTGAATACTTTCCGAATGCAATGTACAGAAATCTAAAATGTCTGTTTCAGTAGAAGGCAACATTTTGAAACATTCAGATACACATATGCTATGTAGAACAAACACGCCTCTGACATAAGGAATCGTGTTGTCTCTATTCATGGCATTTCTATCTGCAACGTTCCATAACATAGGCTCATTAAACATGCACCCTGGAGCACTCCACCCACCTTGACGGCCATGATAAGCCCACTGGGCACATGTCTCATCTTGTCCACCACGCCATACGCTCCTCTACCCAGCTCCCCAATCTGCTCCAAGTCATCTGCCTTCACAACAAAGTTCTGTCCAGAGGGAGAAACACAGTGGAGAGAGACAGAGGTCTATCAGCCAATCACATCAAGTTCAACCAATACAGGCAAAAGAGAAAACCCAAGAGTCGTGTTCATTAGGACCCATCGGAAAACAAAAATGCATATTTCTTATTGGACCCAGGTGGTATAGTTTAGGATTTCTGAGTCAGGTAATGACATCACCATTTTGACACCAAAACCATATACTTATCGTTGACTACAGTACAACTCTCTTCAACACTCTCCCTGTCGTTCTGTTTAGTTTCTCTCTGGCATCAGTGGTTTCTTTCATCAGCATTATTCAGAAATTAAAACAAATACATCATCTGCACAGAGGTGATCGTCACGTTTGTCTGAGATGCACAGCGTGAGAAAAGTCTATCAGTCACATCAAAGTCAACCAGTAAAGGCATTAGAGAAAACGCTACGGCCGTGTTCATTAGGACATGCAACAGAAAACATTTTCAAAAAGCTTAGCAACGAAAAACAAAAGTAAGTGCTTCTTTTAGGACCCGTCCAGGGGTGTAAACATTAGTCCAAAGTTAAAAAAACATGAGTTTCTATTGGACAAATTCAGGTCCGTCCCCAATCCGGTTAAGAAACGTTTTCCAACAGAATCGGCGTAATGAATACACCCCAAGCAGCCCCTCCCTGTTTCAGTCTGTTTTCGTCCGTTTGGTGTCTAATGAACATGACCCAAGTAAAACCACAAAAGGTGATAGAAAGTGAAGTACTACAGCCTGAACACAACGTTCCTCCCTTCCCTACCTTTTCTCCAATGGTAACACAGGCTTTGGAATCCAGATCTCGAGGGGGGCTGAGGAGAGAGGATAGGTAGTGGGATTAATACCATGCATTCGTTTAAAAAAGTGACATCGATATCAAACTTAACACAAACAACTAATGCTCTTTCTTATTGAACATCACACTGCATGACTGTAGTTTGACAAGATGCTATGTGAAACCTGGCTGGTATAATTTAGGGTGTGAAAGAGGAGGTTCAGGTAATGACATCTGCATATGAAACCATAACCTCATCCTCTATTACTGTACTAGCTACCTGTTCAGCACACTCTCCCTGTTTCTTTTGTTAGCTTCTCTCTGGCATCAGTGCTTTTCCTCATCACCATTATTAAGGATGTACAGCTACCTGTTCAGCACACTCTCCCTGTTTCTTTTGTTAGCTTCTCTCTGGCATCAGTGCTTTTCCTCATCACCATTATTAAGGATGTACAGCTACCTCTTCAGCACACTCTCCCTGTTTCTTTTGTTAGCTTCTCTCTGGCATCAGTGCTTTTCCTCGTCACCATTATTAAGAAATGAAAACAAACACATCATCTGCACTGAGGTCATCGTCACGTTTGTCACAAACACACAGCAGTGGCTAATTTCCAGGGCATCTTTTTTGGAGTCGTGCTGCACAGATAATGAGCTCTCACAATATCTGGAGAAGTGTTTAGCCCCCCATCTCAGAAACCACGTTAATATGATGTAGCGATCTTCTGAGATGCACAGCGCGACCACGAAAAAGACCACCTGGAATCCGGCCAACCAATGACAGAGAAGAAGCCTTACGCTGCGGCTGCAGGTGGGGGCTGATCAAAGACCTCTTTGGAGAGCTTGAGGCCTGGGTTCTTCTTCTTTCCTAGGAGAGGAGAGGATAGGGAGAGGAAAGATCAGTCTAGTTCTTTAACAAAACTTATCTATACCATGACCTGTCAATTTTTACTTTCAATAAAGCAGAACAGAGAAACCCCCAGTTGAACCATGTGTTGTGAGAATGCTTGGTTCTGTTTTTGGTGTGGACTTCCGACTTGTACTGTAACGTGTTAGTGACTCTACAGCTCCATTTGTTATCTACCCAGAGATTGTTCAACAATAGAAAACTGCTGAACGACTCGCTCATAAATCGGAACGATGACACAGAGAGCGAGAAAGCAGAAACAGATTACCTCACTCATTAACCCTCACTCATTAACCCTCAGTTTTGTCTAACCCTATTGTCATACAAGCAGCAGTTTAACCACCTTGGTTTGTCCCAACCAAAGTCTCAACCATAATCAGAGGAATACTGACTGAACAGTGACTCATGTTAGCTCCTGCAGTAGGTCTGCTTCTGCAGTAGGTCTGCTTCTGCAGTAGGTCTGCTTCTGCCTACACAATGGAGACCAGAGACCTCTCCCTGTGTGAAATGCACACTACAGTGCATTCATAAACACTGTTCACAAGCAACAAGTGGGGACTTCTCATCCAGGCCAGGGCAACGGGGCCATGCTGGTGTAAAACAACAACCCCAACTGAAGGAACGTGGGATTCAGACGAGGACTGTGCCTCTATAGTCTAAACGTGGACCCTTTCCTCCTCTCCTGATCTGCACAACATTGGATGAGTGGGAGTGATGCAGCAGAAAGATATTTAGGATCTGCTCTCATCCGGGGCCTGAGGCAGATTGATTTCTGCCCGCTATTGGCAGGTACACTTGCAGAGGTCCTGTTAAATGCAGAATTCTGTGTTTTCACACAGACAAAAAATAAAATGCTGGTTTAAATGCTTTTTTTTTGCCTAGACTAATTTTGTGCTTCAGTTGCACTTCACTCAGATGAGAATGCATGAAAACAGGCATTCTATCAGCAGACAGCACTCTGAACTGGCTCTCTGTTTTACTTTTCTCTGGTAAAATGCACAATTAGCTTCCAGCAAAACATCCGGAAATGTAGCTAGCAACATTCTTTCTATGATAAACACTACAAATTTGATGGCCATGTATTGTTTTTTGCAAAAAAAAAATTTTTTTAAATAACACAAAAATTATATATATATATAGCTAGCTTTTTCATTGTAAGCTCATTTACTTGTGTGGCTGAATGCCAAATAGAGTTACATTCTATTGTCATCTGATGAATTAAGTTATTTTCTGTATTTTCTGCCGAATGTGTTGCACTAATGTATTTTCTGTGAAGGTAAACTATATTTTTATGCCCCTGATCACTACTGAAGCAAAATAATATATATACAGTGGGGCAGCCCCAAAACATCACTGCTCTAGAGGAGATCTGCATGGAGGAATGGGCCAAAATACTTTCAACAGTGTGTGAAAACCTTGTGAAGACTTACAGAACACATTTGACCTCTGTCATTGCCAACCAAGGGTATATAACAAAGTATTGAGAAACTTTTGTTATTGACCAAATACTTATGTTCCACCATAATTTGCAAATCAATTCATTAAAAATCCTACAATGTGATTTTCTGGATTTTTTTTCTCATTTTGTCTGTCATAGTTGAAGTTTACCTATGATGAAAATTACAGGCCTCTCTTATCTTTTTAAGTGGGAGAACTTGCACAATTGGTGGCTGACTAAATACATTTTTGCCCCACTGTGTGTGTGTGTGTGTGTGTGTGTGTGTGTGTGTGTGTGTGTGTGTGTGTGTGTGTGTGTATATATATAATAGACTTTCAAAATAAAATGCAGGTGTAATGGTTTAAAAAAGGCAGATTTGATGGACTGCGTTTTGAAGATGCAGCTGTATGAACTCTAAAGCAACCCCATGCATGTCTTCTACACCAGCCATCTTGGCAGGTAGCCAATTACAGGCTCTGCTCCATGTTGGTAGATCTGTGTTGGAAAGAACACGAGGAAATGACAACACTTGAGACTATTGAGATGCATCCTGGTACGTGTCCTGAACAACAACTGTCATTGACCTGGACATGATTTTGTTCCCTCTAACCCAGACAGGCCATTAGGCAAGGAAGCACCACATAACCAAAAGTATGTGGACACCAGCTCACTCCAAAATCATGTGCATTAATATGGAGTTGGTCCACCCTTTGCTGCTATAACAGTCTCCGCAATTCTGGGAAGGCCTTGTTACCAAAGCCCCTTATACCACCCACCACTGCGACCTGTATGCTCTAGTCGGCTGGCCCTCGCTACATATTCGTCGCCAGACCCACTGGCTCCAGGTCATCTATAAGTCGATGCAAGGTAAAGCTCCGCCTTCTCAGCTCACTGGTCACGATAACAACATCCACCCGTAGCACGCGCTCCAGCAAGTATCTCTCACAGGTCATCCCCAAAGCCAACACCTACTTTGGCCGCCTTTCCTTGCAGTTCTCTGCTGCCAATAATTGGAACTAATTGCATTTTTTTGAATAAAACAAAAATCGCTTAAGCAGGGAGACATATTTCCCACACTAACGTTAAAAATTAGCTATCTGAGTAGCTAACTGATCGCTGCAGCTGTACATAGCCCATCTGTAAATAGACCACCTAATCTACCTACCTCATCCCCATATTGTTTTTATTTACTTTTCTGCTCTTTTGCACATCAGTATTTCTACTTGCACATCACCATCTGCTCACCTATCACTCGTGTTAAATTTGCTAAATTGTAATTCCTTTGAAACTATGGCCTTTTTATTGTCTTACCTCACGCAATTTGCACACACTGTATATAGACTATTGCGTTATTTGACTGTATGCTTGTTTATTCCATGTGTAACTCCATGTGTTGTTTGTGTCGCACTGCTTTGCTTTATTTTGGCCAGGTCACAGTTGTAAATGAGAACTTGTTCTCAACTAGCCTACCTGGTTAAATGTGGGGGCGGCAGGGTAGCCTAGTGGTTAGAGCGTTGGACTAGATTCGGATGGCCATTTTATGTGTGGATTAATTGTCGGAGTAGAGGACCTTGTGCATTTCAGGTAAAATAACTCAATGTTTATATCCCAGGACAAATTAGCTAGCAACAGCAAGCTAGCTAAATAGGACAAATTAGCTAGCTTTTCGACCTGTCCCCAAATTAATGTCATTGGTTCAGAGTTTGTTTTGATATTTTAACCTGTGTGTTGTGATGGCGTTTGGTGTGGGGGGGGGACAAAATAAACATATGCACGATGGCGCAGCCGGTTTGGGTTCCGTGTAAGGCCATTTTACTGCCAACTTTTGTCTATGGAGATTGCATGGCTGTTTGCTCGATCTTATACACCTGTCAGCATGGGGTGTGGCTGAAAGAGACAGATCCACTCATTTGAAGGGTTTCCACATACCTTCGTATATAGTGTACATTGGCTCAGAATTAACCAGACACTTAAACACCACTTGCTGTTTAAAGCTTCCAATGGCTCCCTGTACCACTAACTGGGAAAAAGGGCTGCAGAGAGCATCAGAGACACCATTCATAAACAGGCAGTGCACCGTTATGCAATGTTTCAAGTGAAGCATTTAGGTTGGGTGTGCTGTGTTGGCTGGGTAATACAGTGCAACCTAACCGTGGGTGGATTCTCTGCAGTACATACACAGGAGGCTAAATGTTAGCAAATAACCTACATATCCAGAGGAAAGCATGTTCGTATAGACTGGACTGGTAGCATCTCGTGCTCTCCTCAGATGAGCCACTGCAGACATCCAGCTTCCCAGTAAGGGGAGATTCATTGACTTCCCAGTGAAACACAGTAAGGGGAGATTCATTGACTTCCCAGTGAAACACAGTGAGGGGAGATTCATTGACTTCCCAGTGAAACACAGTGAGGGGAGAGTCATTGACTTCCCAGTGAAACACAGTGAGGGGAGATTCATTGACTTCCCAGTGAAACACAGCGAGGGGAGATTCATTGACTTCCCAGTGAAACACAGCGAGGGGAGATTCATTGACTTCCCAGTGAAACACAGTGAGGGGAGATTCATTGACTTCCCAGTGAAACACAGTGAGGGGAGATTCATTGACTTCCCAGTGAAACACAGTGAGGGGAGATTCATTGACTTCCCAGTGAAACACAGCGAGGGGAGAGTCATTGACTTCCCAGTGAAACACAGCGAGGGGAGATTCATTGACTTCCCAGTGAAACACAGTGAGGGGAGATTCATTGACTTCCCAGTGAAACACAGTGAGGGGAGATTCATTGACTTCCCAGTGAAACACAGTGAGGGGAGATTCATTGACTTCCCAGTGAAACACAGTGAGGGGAGATTCATTGACTTCCCAGTGAAACACAGCGAGGGGAGATTCATTGACTTCCCAGTGAAACACAGCGAGGGGAGAGTCATTGACTTCCCAGTGAAACACAGTGAGGGGAGAGTCATTGACTTCCCAGTGAAACACAGCGAGGGGAGATTCATTGACTTCCCAGTGAAACACAGCGAGGGGACTTCCCAGTCATTGAGGGAGATTCATTGACTTCCCAGTGAAACACAGTGAGGGGAGATTCATTGACTTCCCAGTGAAACACAGTGAGGGGAGATTCATTGACTTCCCAGTGAAACACAGTGAGGGGAGATTCATTGACTTCCCAGTGAAACACAGCGAGGGGAGATTCATTGACTTGTGCTATGCTCACATGCACCCAGCAGAGTAAAAATAGATGTTCATTTCCTCTGTCGAGCTAAATAAAGAGCATTCAAAACCTTCTTAAAATGACCTAGAACAACAGTATAAAAACAGCCTTTGTCCCAACTGAAGTAGCATGGCCTTTTTCGCCTTTATTCACTTTCTCCAAAATATCACTATTTTTAAAACCAGCCATAAAAAGCTGGTTGCAAATTTGGTTTAATATTTGTTCTGTCTTTTCTGGTGGATTAAACAAATATTGTTTTACTCAACAACAACAAAAAACAACGTTTAAAAAAAAATATGTTTAAAAATTGTTTAATATTTGTAAATTATATAAATAGGACGGGTGGAATCGTTAACAAAAATATGGAAATGTCTTCTGTATTCAAAATTACAACCAACTGACTGCAGCATCACTGCAAAAATGGAGGCGGCAAGTGGAAGAGGTAAGGATTCACAAAACGAAGCCGGATTCAAAACTGAGTTTTTCCCCAATTAAAATTATACAACATTTTTGCAACCAATACAACTGTTATATATATATATATATATATATATTACACACACACACACACACACACACAACCAGTCAAAAGTTGACACCTACACATTCCACACTTTATTTTCACTATTTTCTACATTGTAGAATAATAATGAAAACATCAAAACTATGAAATAACACACATGGAATCAAATAGTAACAAAGTGTTAAATATCAAATATATTTTGATTTGTTTGAGATTCTTCAAAGTAGTCACCCTTTGCGCACACTTGGCATTCTGTCAACCAGCTTCATGAGGTAGGAATGGAATTCATTTCAACGCACAGGTGTGCCTTGATAAAAGTGAATGTGGAATTGCTTTCCTTCTTTATGCTTTTGAGTCAATCAGATGTGCTGCGACAAGGTAGGGGTGGTACACAGAAGATGGTATTTTACCAACTAGGGCTAAGTCCATACTATGACAAGAACAGGTCAAATAAGCAAAGAGAAACAACAGTCAGTTAACTGTCTCTCATGAGGACCACCACAGGAAAGGAAGACCCAGAGTTACCTCTGCTGCAGAGGATAAGTTCATTACGAGTTAACTGTCTCTCATGAGGACCACCACAGGAAAGGAAGACCCAGAGTTACCTCTGCTGCAGAGGATAAGTTCATTACGAGTTACCTGTCTCTCATGAGGACCACCACAGGAAAGGAAGACCCAGAGTTACCTCTGCTGCAGAGGATAAGTTCATTAGAGTTAAACTGCACCTCAGATTGTAGCCCAAATAAATGCTTCAGAGATTAAGTAACAGACACATCTCAACATCAACTGTTCAGAGACTGCATGAATCAGGCCTTCATGATCGAATTGCTGCAAAGACACCACTACTAAAGGACACCAACAAGAAGAGACTTGCTTGGGCCAAGAAACACGAGCAATGGACATTAGATTTTTGGTTGTGAGATGATCTCCGCATGTGTGGTTCCCACCGTGAAGCATGGAGGAGGTATGATAGTGTCACCAGTAAAGCACTGTTTGTGATTTATTTAGAATTCAAGGCACACTTAACCTGCATGGCTACCACAACATTCTGCAGCGATACACCATCCCATCTGGTTTGCACTTAGTGGGACAATCATTTGTTTTTCAACAGGACAATGACCCAACACACCTCCAGGCTGTTTTTGTATTTATTTCACCATGTAGGCTAGTTGAGAACAAGTTTTCATTTACAACTGCAACCTGGCCAAGATAAAGCAAAGCAGTGTGACACAAACAACAACACAGAGTTACACATGGAAAAAACAAATATACAGTCAATAATACAATAGAGAAAGTCTAAATGCAGTGTGTGAAAATGAGGTAAGATAAGGGGGGGGTGACACAATAAATAGGCCATAGTGACAAAATGATTCCAGTATGGCAAATTAAACACCGGGGTGATAATATATAATATAATATATAATATATGCCATTTAGCTGACGCTTTTATCCAAAGCGACTTACAGTCATGTGTGCATACATTCTACGTATGGGTGGTCCCGGGAATCGAACCCACTACCCTGGCGTTACAAGCGCCATGCTCTACCAACTGAGCCACAGAAGGACCACGATAGATAGATGTGCAGAAGATGTGTGTGCAAGTAGCGGTACTGGGGTTCAAAATAAATAACAATATGGTGATGAGGTAGTTGTATGGGCTATTTACAGACTGGCTATGTACAGGTACAGTGATCTGAGAGCTGCTCTGACAGCTGGTGCTTAAAATTAGTGAGGGAGAAAAGAGGCTCCAGCTTCAGTGATTTTTGCAGTTCGTTCCAGTCATTGGCAGGAGAGAACTGGAAAGAAAGGCGGCCAAAGGAAGAATTGGCTTTGGGGGTGACCAGTGAAATATACCTGCTGGAGCGCGTGCTGCGGGTGGGTGGTGACCAGTGAGCTGAGATAAGGCGGAGCTTTACCTAGCAACAACTTATAAAATTACCTGGAGCCAGTGGGTTTGGCGACGTATATGAAGTGAGGGCCAGCCAACGAGAGCATACAGGTCACAGTGGTGGGGGGTATTTGGTGACAAAACGGATGGCACTGTGATAGTGGTTTGCTGATGTCAAGGGTGTGAACAGAGTGCCCCATGAAGCCGGTGGGGTTATGGTATGGGCAGGCATAAGCTACAGACAACGACACACAATTGCATTTTATCGATGGCAATTTGAATGTACAATACTGTGGTGAGATCCTGAGTCCCATTGTGAGGCCCCTTTTTAAATGTTTTTAGAAGGTATCTGTGACCAACAGATGCTTATCTGTATTCCCAGTCATGTGAAATCCAGATGAAATTCAATTGACTGATTTCTTCACTGTAATTCAGTAAACTCAATGAAATTGTTGTTAATATATATTATTTTTTATAAAAAAATATATATATGGGGGATTGGAAATGATGCAGACAATTACATTGTTAGAAGCCACAATCTGCAATATTAAAGCTGATCCACAGCGCAACATTGTTTTAAGCACGGCAAGAAACGATTTAGTTTGGCTAAATATTACCCGTAGCTCGTAATGCATAGCTAAAATGCAAGGCAGAAACGGACCTTACGTGGCACTCTATTTCAGCTGAACTCCCTGACATACAGTATACCTTGAGCGTCTGAGGTCACATATTTGACTAGTTGACAGCTAGGCCCACATCAGGCCTCATATCAATGAAGGAGCTATTAAAAATCCTCCAACTCTAAGCATTTCAGGCATGGGACTATGCAGTATCCAACACTTTCTTTGTGGGAATGTCTGACGTCGACGAAACCAAGTTGGAAGTTCTCATGTTACAAATGGGAGCCCATATGGACGATGCTTACTGTGTTAACTTCCTCAGGGTTTGGGGGTTGGGGCAGGTGTGCACTTCCCTCTAGTGTCTGTATCCAGGCAAGAGAGGATGACTCCCAACCAAACAAGACATCCTTTCTGAATAGCTGTCACGTGATCCTTTGGGAAGCATGATATCATTGGGCACAGCTCTCCTGCAGCTTTCTGAACCCCTGGTACATCCACCTGAACCCTAAACCCAGCCAAATAAGCTTACTGCACGACAACCCTTTGGTTATAGACAGTGGGCTTACACTCCACTATACGAGTTGCTTTGCCATCAGCATCGTGTCAATGTGACATTCTACCTGCTACACAGATCGTTTTGTAAAGCATTGTAAAATAACCAGTGGTGTGTATAGTCAAGGCCATATGTAACCAAAATCAACTTGATTTTTCATTCAATTCACAAGATGGAATGAATGTGCACGTCAGCCATCGATTCTTGAGTTTGGACGCCGCCATCAGACATGACACAACTCGAGCAATAGAGCAGATTTCCAAGAAGCCTCCCCTCAACGGCCTGAACCATGCACAACAAGAGCCTATAGGCGGTAAACTGAAATAATTGATGCTGACTAATCTAGCTACAGCCGTAGCTGTGGTGTGTCTCATGTTACAGGTGATTCACTACCTTCTAGAGGAAAATAACCCCACCCGGCTTTAGTCACAGACAGGTGCACTGGTTTGAAGACTCCTGCACAAGGTATGCTATGTCTTGTGTGTGAAGATAAATACTCAGAATTCTTGGGCAGCCCATTGGATGACGGCGTGAATAGCTGGGTCACGAGCCACCATCAACCCGCTTAAACCGGCAACGATGAAGCTACCAAGTAACAGGTTGTTTTTCACTCTGGACAAGCAGCAGTGCTCTCTCACTGGCAGAGTTTCTGTGCATGTGCTACGGGTTCACGTCACACTCCTACAACGTAGTAGGTACGGGACCAAAACAGCAGGGACGCTTAGCCTTGTGCTTCACCGCTCTTAGTTGTTGTCGAAATCGGCCCGATATTGCTGCGTGAAACTCATTTCCTTCTCAAATGACTCAAGCAAACAGCAAAGTTATCTTAAAGAGAAAAAAACATGAATAAAACAACACATCACAATGCCTCTCCCCTTTCTGACCCAAATAACTCTGGGGCATAAGTACATGTACTGACTGATGTGTGGGTAACTCAGTAATGTGTGTAACTGTCAGTAGGACCTTTTTAGGGTTCTATTGTTATTTAACATGTGTAGCTGTTCTTGTCTATTGACATTCTGGGATTATGTCATGTTTTTTTTTGTGGATCCCCAGGAAGAGTAGCTGCTGCTTTAGCAACAGCTAATGGGGATAAGAATAAAATACAAATTAGTTTACCTCTAAACCTAGTCCTGGACTACAACGCACTTTCCATGGAGATAAACCATCCCAGGATGGGACTGGCTGCCAGTCAGAAGGCACACCGGTCAGACCGTGTTAACCCACTGTGCTAAAGCCTAGCACTGTCTGTAAATCAGTATGGATAAGAGCATCTGCTAAATTACTAAAAGGTTGTTGTAAAACAAAACAAAAAACGGGGTGCTTGAAAATGTGTCACATTGCAGCTGACATTTCTTGTATGGGCAGGGCAAACACCATTGTAGATGATCGCATTATTTGTTGTAAAACCTCCTTAAGCAACAGCAACTCGAAATGAACAAACAAGCATTGCAAAGTACTTCAGCCAACTCCACCCATTACCTTAAAGTGAAACTGGCTACACATTTACATTTAAGTCATTTAGCAGACGCTCTTATCCAGAGCGACTTACAAATTGGTGCATTCACCGTCAAGAAAAGTCCAGACACAACGGAAAACCCAGGGCTCATCCTACACTTTTACTATAAGCAAACAGGCTGTTGCTGCTCCCGAAAGAAAGGTGAGCACCAATAACGTCAGCATAGCACAACAGTGTAGCAGCTGTACAACCACAGGTTGCAGAAGTCGCTGGAAGTACAAGTCAACACATGCATTCAGGTAGCTAGGCTATAGAGGGGCTGCCTGTTATAGCATAATAGTCAGTGAGCAGGCCTCTCACAATCCTGGTGGTAATGCCAGTTAGGATTGTGTAGATCAGCACTTCTCAAATTGGTGCTGGGGACTTCAAGGGGTGCACGTTTTGTTGTTTTCCCTAGCACTACACAGCTGATTCAAATAATGAATGCTTGATAATCAGTTGATATTTTGTATCAGCTGTGTAACGGTTAGTGTTAAGGCAAACACCAAAATGTGTACCCCTTGGGATCCCCAGGACCAGAGTTTTGGAAACGATGGTGTAGCATAATATCACATCATCAACAACATAATGTCCCCATGTGACGTAGGAGGGCCTTGATTTATTTTCCACCAGGTGTTTTTAATTCAGCATTGCTTGTTGCTCGCTAACTACACATCACTTAGTGTCAGAGGGAGACCAACTGTATGATAGATCAGGCATTTGTAGAAAATATGCGAGACAAATATAAGTGAACAACTATTGCAAGAATGCGTGAGAGACGACGCACACGGTAATATTAGACCAAGTAACGCTGTCGGAAAAATACATGACTCATGTTTTCCCATCAAAACGACAAGTCGCGAGGCATGGCATGCGTGCTCCCAATGAAATAACGCACGAGATATTGCTAACGTTACATCGATACCGGTGTGGCTAGCTACGCACTTTTCGTTTGGTCGAATAGACAATGCTATAGGTAACGTTAGCTCGGTAGGAAGGTAGCTAACGAACAAGCAACAGTTGCAACTTCACAGCCCCAAGTAGCCTAACTTAACGTTAGCAACGTTATCGCGTGTTCACAAACAATTGTTTAAATTTCCAGGAAACAACCAACCAACCACGGGGAATCCGCATACATTTTATGGTTTCTAGCCAGGTTACAGAGAAATGCAATTAGGCACCACATTACAAGTTGTACTGTAGCTAGCTGGAGTTAGCTAGCAACTTTGTACAAGGACAGACCCAAACGTTAAGCCGGAAACGAACTGATATTTTTAAAAACGTCTTAATGCAATGACGCAATACATAACCCTGATTTCCAGCACTGCATCTTTTTGTCGGAAATTCAGTCTTGTTGCACGATTAACATTATTGTTAAAATTCTTACCTCCTTTAGAAAGAGACATTTCCCCCTTTGCTTTGATGAGGGGGAGGGGAAGCACAAAGACTTTTTTACTCCCTCCCTCCCTGCATCTACCCCGCTCAGAAGCTGCGGCTTGTCCTGCAACTACGATGCAAGTCTGTTTCAATCTTCATGCATGTTGCGTTAGTTTGTTTCCGTGTCGCAGGGCTTCTAGTTTAAAAAAAAGAAAGTTATAAACCGAAAGCACATACGAATTTAACTCGATAACGTTACATTACCAAACTGTACACTTTTTAGACAGCGAAGAAGTGGTCGTATTAGTTTTTCATGGCCCGGTGCTCCTGATGTGTGGAGATTTTTATTCAGGACCAATGGAATGATCTAAAATGAGTCAACTCTGTTCATCCGGGGCACCGGGCTATGCAAAACGAAGTCGATCAATCTGACATCTGAAAGCTCGAGCGTCAAATGCGTTATGACGTTGTTCCTCCCTGTGTTGTACATAGTTGTGGGATATGTAGTCTCTGCTGTCATTGCCAACAAGCGTGGACATGTCCAAGACCCGTCCATGGTCACAACAATCATGATTTAAAAATATATACATTCTAAGAATGCCATTGTACAATTTGTGGTTTTCAATGGCTTCAAAGCATTTTGATTTCAGGGAGATATCCCCATACACACATCTCTGAAACTGGAAACACTTATCTCCCTCACTAGCTTGAAGCACCAGCTGTCAGAGCAGCTCACAGATTACTGCACCTGTACATAGGCCACCTATAATTTAGCCCAAACAACTACCTCTTTCCCTACTGTATTTATTTTATTTATTTTGCTCCTTTGCACCCCATTATTTTTATTTCTACTTTGCACATTCTTCCACTGCAAATCTACCATTCCAGTGTTTTACTTGCTATATTGTATTTACTTCGCCACCATGGCCTTTTTTTTGCCTTTACCTCCCTTATCTCACCTCATTTGCTCACATCGTATATAGACTTGTTTATACTGTATTATTGACTGTATCTTTGTTTTACTCCATGTGTAACTCTGTGTTGTTGTATGTGTCGAACTGCTTTGCTTTATCTTGGCCAGGTCGCAATTGTAAATGAGAACTTGTTCTCAACTTGCCTACCTGGTTAAATAAAGGTGAAATAAATACAAGGCATGTGAAATTCATTTTGATAGGCCTACCTTGTTTGCAGCGTAGCCTAGTGGTTAGAGCGTTGGACTAGTAACCGGAAGGTTGCGAGTTCAAACCCCCGAGCTGACAAGGTACAAATCTGTCATTCTGCCCCTGAACAGGCAGTTAACCCACTGTTCCCAGGCCGTCATTGAAAATAAGAATATGTTCTTAACTGACTTGCCTGGTTAAATAAAGGTAAAATAATAAAATACCATACCTACAGTACTATAAAATACAAGAGCTACAAATCGCTATGAAAAATGTAAATGCTGTTTTGTTGAGTAGCAAAAACACACACACGTCTGCAGCCCCACGATTATAAATGTGATGCCAGTTTGCAGGGTTGCCATTTTGTGTTTGCATTACTTTGTTGCCTATGTACGATATAAATTAGGCTTAAGTCACAATTGTCCTCTGTATCACATTGTGTTCTGCATATTAGGGTGAATCAAGTAAACAGACCAATTACCGACTGGGTAAAATAACATTTTATTCAGGATATAGGAAGAGGACATAGAGAGATATGGTAGCTACATGAACCAGTAACATTCTAAAGACCCGGAAGTATAATGTCGTCCGTAGGTCTGTGCATAAGTCATTATATAAGCACTACTCACAACAACACAGTCCTTCTAATAGCACTAATACTGCAGGTTGGCTTAAAGATTCAATAGAAATGCTCCTCAATTGCAAAAGAGTAGGGCAACAGCAAAATGGCTTCTAGAGAAACTCTGTTATAGGAATTATCCAGTCACTGAGTATCGGCATGGCTATAACATTTAGGCCTGTAAACGTATGTGTGTGATTGTGACTAATGGTATGAATGCATGCTTTTAAAAGGGCCTGTACTTATGGCGTTGGCAGTGTGCAAAGCGACGAAAGAAGCTTCACTTGATCCTGTGAGGTTTGGTTAGCACCAACAAAGTGAGAGTTCAGCTAATGGAAACAATACCAATAACTGACACTTTGATTTACCAGTAGTATCCTATAGTTATGCAGATAACATCATACAGTTAAATATGTCATAAAGAATGTGCCTTTCCTCCAATCAGGGGCAATCAAGGAAATATCCAACTATTGACATGATCATATCTCGAACAAATACAGTGCAGTCGTGTTTGCCCCTACCATGGATGTAAGATTTGTGGGGAGGGACCATGTGGAGGAACTGTTATTATCTGAAACTCTTTCATTGACTTCTTTAATAGATGCAGTACAGTTACAGCTGGCTCCATACACCTCTTTTCAGAGCTAAAACAGTTTGGAGACAAACTTAACCACTACTGTAAAAAGTACCTTATGTAGAACAGAGGTGCCCGGTACCAGGCCAATAAACAGGAGTTGTGATATGAGTGTGTGCATGTGTGACTTTGTCTGCAGGCTAGGGGGGGACTCAGCAGGGAGGGCGGTTGGTTACGGTCATCACTGTCTGGGCAAGTTCCAAAGTCATACACCCAGACTATTTCTACAATTTCTGTTCTTGAAATATAACCTCAACCACACTGCAAACCTTATGCCGTGTACCTTAAATTAAGACCAAAAAGCAAATGTTTTGTTTTCATCATTTTTTTATGATATAGCCAATTTTTACTCTGCAACTTGACCATCTAATGGGAAACGTTGGTTACTAAGGCAACATCAACCTCTTGGCCTATTTCCTGGCAACGATGAGGCTGTGGTAAAGGGGCTTTACCACGACGTGCAGGTAGAGGGAGCTGTCGATGAGGTATTCAGACGCCCGGCGGTGAAGGTCGGCTTCCACCAGGAAATCGCCGGCCTCCTCAGTGCTCTGGTGGAAGTTGTAGACGTGACGAACCACCATTTTACCCCCCTGCCTCGCCGTCACGATCACCGTCTTCTGGAAGCTCACACCTGCGAAGTCAGGGCTGGAAGTGGCTGGGGTGACGATGATGCGAGGACGACCGCCGTCAGTGCGTGTGGCCTGCATCTCGTTTGTATAGGCGGAGCGCACGCTGAGCGGGAGCCAGCGCGGGGAGAACAGGGCGTTCCAGGTCACCCGCTTGCTGGCGTCACTGCCGCTGGGGCCCAGCTGGGTCTGGAAGCTGAAGCTGCGGTCGTCGCGCGTGGGGTTATTGATGACCCACGGAGAGCCCCAGGACGGTGACAGGTAGTTGCGTGGCGTGAATATGCTGCAGTTGACGTCAAAGTATTTGGCCAGCTGGACAGGCGAGGCCGAGTGGAACTGGAAGGCCAGGAAGAGCAGGTCACGGATGGACTCGTAGTATTTCAGCATGATTGGGGACTGCTTCTGCAGACGGAACAGGTGCTGCGGGGGGATCATGCCGTAGCGCACCTGCCTCAGGGCATTCTCCACCGTTAGGCCGGCCGGCTGGTTCTGGCCGATCCAGGCTTCCAGGGCCTCGTAGAGCTCCAGCTCGCTCTGCAGGATGAGGTCGGAGCGCTGCATCAGGGACAGCAGCAGGTCGTCGCTGATGGAGCCCCACTCGCCGCTCTGCAACACCGACGACAGGTTCCAGGAGAGGTACTGGAGGCAGCTGTCCCTCAGGTTGGCGTCGCCGATCTGCATGGCGTACTGGTACCAGCCAACCACGTGGCCGGTCGGGGAGTCGCTGGACAGGTGCCCTGTCATGTACTGGCTCAGGCCCTGCTGGAGGCTCCACACACGGTACTTGCTAGCCAGCTTGTGCAGGGGGATTGCCTGGTCCAGGCGCACGGAGATGTCACCGCAGTAGAGGTACCTGCAGAGATAAAACAAGGCTAGATCGGTCTGCAGAAACATTGGCAGTCATTACTGAACTTGAAAGGAGGTCACTTTTTAAAATAAAAAAAATAAAAAACATGAAACACCAATAGCCCATTTCTGTTCCTCCCCCATCCTCTTGAGGTGTACACTCATTCTACCCCCCCCCCCAGTCCCCTCACCTGATGAACTTGTCAAAGACAGCAGCACAGTCGGCAGGCTCTCTCAGGACCAAGGTGCTGGTGTTGTGGCTGAGCAGCAGCTCCTCAAACACCTCGCTCTGCAGCGAGAGCACCAGCGTGTGCGCCTGGATCACCTTCACCTCATCCGTGTTGACCGTCTGCACGCGGAGGGCCACATCACTGCCGTTGCCTTGGGCCAGAAGACCTTCCATGCGCTGCACCATTGCCATGGAGTGATTCAGCGTTGTGGCGCCATTCTCCAGCGCCACCTCCTGCTTCAGCGCGGCTGCAGGAAGAGAAGATGTAGGGATCCCATTCAACACCGGGTCAACTGCAAGTGAAAACACCTCTTTCTCAATTCATCTGTCCTCGATTCCTCACAACCTCATTCTATTCACCATTGTCTATATTCTATATGGTATCCTCCCCTTGGACCTTCTCCTCCATTACTGTTGTGAAGGATGTGAGGAATTGCGGAAAGACAAAGTGAGATAGAGCCCTTCTTCTCCAGTCATCACTCACTTCGACACTGAATGTTGAGTTGACAGTTGAGCCTTCTGCCAATCAACACCAGTTGAATTACAACAAATCATTAATTATGACAAGCTGTCTACCAGCCTTAACACTCTACACTCTCTCCTTCAAAAGCTTAATTAACAGTGCAGTGATGAGATAAACAGCCATAAACTTGAAGAGTTGCTGAGTTCGTCTGCAGTTAAAAAGTGACTGACCTAGTCACTAATGGGGAAATCCTACCCGTGGTTTGGGTTTAGGGTCAGCATCTTGGAGTGTAAAACACATTGTTAATAGACAGATAATAATGGATGGTAATAGTGTAGGCTATGAAACCAATAGGCTACTTGTCTTTAAGTACAATTATGCCTAGGCTATGCTGTATAAGCACCAGACATGTCGAAAACATTTTTTTCTCCCCTGACTAAACTACTTTTTAAACTTTTTAAATCCATATTTGCAGATTATTACATGAATAGACTGAATTAAATTGCTCAGTGTCTAAATCACTGAGGACTTAACATGATCCTCCAACACCAGCACAGTCGTGCCTCTTCTCCCTCAGGAAGCTGATACGATTTGTCATGGTGCCTCAGATCCTTAGGAACTTTTACAGCTGCATCATCGAGAGCATTGTTGGTTGTATCACCGTCTGGTATGGAAACTTCAACCCGCTCAACCGGAAGGCCCTACAGAGGGTGGTACGGACGGCCCAGTGCATCACTGGGGGTGAGCACCCAGCCATTCAGGACGTAAATACCAGGCGGTGTCTGAGAAAGGCCTGAAAAATTGCCAAATGGACTGTTCTCCATGTTCCCATCCGCCAGGTGGTACCGGTGCATCAAGGCTCAGACCAACAGACTCCTAAACAGTTTATATCTCCTGACCATAAAACTTAAATGGTGAACTACTGCACACACCTACACTGCTGGTAAAAGTAGTATTAATTAGATGTATTACTAACACTACAGGGTCCCCGTGAGGTTGAACACAAGATGTCTCTTTCTTCACTACAGGGTCCCTGTGAGGTTGAACACAAGATGTCTCTTTCTTCACTACAGGGTTCCTGTGAGGTTGGACACAAGATGTCTCTTTCTTCACTGCAGGGTCCCTGTGAGGTTGAACACAAGATGTCTCTTTCTTCACTACAGGGTCCCTGTGAGGTTGAACACAAGATGTCTCTTTCTTCACTGCAGGGTCCCTGTGAGGTTGAACACAAGATGTCTCTTTCTTCACTACAGGGTCCCTGTGAGGTTGAACACAAGATGTCTCTTTCTTCACTACAGGGTCCCTGTGAGGTTGAACACAAGATGTCTCTTTCTTCACTACAGGGTCCCTGTGAGGTTGAACACAAGATGTCTCTTTCTTCACTACAGGGTCCCTGTGAGGTTGAACACAAGATGTCTCTTTCTTCACTACAGGGTCCCTGTGAGGTTGGACACAAGATGTCTCCTTCTTCACTACAGGGTCTTCTTGAGGATGAGCACAAGTGGCACATGCACACTGTAGAGTCACATGAAAGAAGGTCTCAGCACAACAAGCTGCACGCTCACTCTCTTTAACGCCCTCCTTCCTCTGCCTCCATTGACACCAGCTGCTTCCTCCTGTTACTGTAGGTTTAATGAGACACAGGGGGAGAAAGACTCCTGCCCCCCCCCCACTCCCTTAGCTGCCTCACCCCCCAGTCTTCGTGTCACCACTGTCGGCTAATCATGCACCTCCACTTCAAAGCAACCTTTGTTCAGTTCATTAGACACAACTAGCCTATATCCTACAACTCCATGACGGCAGCTGATGCTTGTGGGCCATTGACAAATAACTTTGACATTTGCATATTGCATTTGTGTAATTTGTGTCATTCACCCAGCTCAAACAAAATTGGACTTCTGAAGTTCAATTTGTCTTTTGCAAGCATATTAATTGTGATAGGTAAACATGCCATTTAATTGTGACGTGAATTGTGATTGATTTGTTCCGGCTAATTACTTCCTAGTTTAAATGTGCTGCAATCAAGCATTCCATTTGTTTCCTTTAAAATGCCGTGGTGAATTCATTGCAATAGATTGAAGTGAGAACTTCAGGGAAATTGATACAGCTGAGGAGGATGTTATTAATAAAAGATGACGGATTTTCTCCTCTAGTCAAGCACAGTGATTTTTAGAAGCTGGTGGGTTGAATCCCCTAAATTAAACATAGAAATGCATGTGTATGAGTACACAAGACGAGCACAAGGAAAAAGCTGCCAGGCAAGATGAAGGTGTTACAGCCTGAAATAAAGTGTCATTCAATTGATGCTTCCCCGGTCAAGTCCTTCAATATAGGAAAGAGCATTTTCTTCAGTCTCTAAAATAGCATCCTCGTCGATTGTGACTCACAAAGGCCACACAAAAACAAACATCTCAGGCTCTCCCTGCAAAACATCACAGACAAACAGAGATAGGATGTGGGAAAGTGAACTGGGGGGACAGTGCTGCTATTCCAATACTCAACCTAGTGCCTCTGGGCTTAAAGAGAGCAACCCACATGCAACGTGTCCCACCAGCGTTTCCTCAACCCACTGAGTGTTGGGGACAATGTGCTTCAAGTCCAAATCATCCTAAAATATCTAACATTGATTGTGTAGCTCAATAGATGGTTTGGACATGATATTCCTCTAAAACAGAGTTGTATCTCTTTCCTACACTTCTGTAGGATAAGAAATGTAAATAGAATAGGAAATAAAACTGATGTTGTTGATGTACTGTAGTGAGAGAGGAAATAGTGACTAAAATAGACAAGCTAAACAGTTGATCACTATGCAGAGCAGTCTGTCACACAGTCACCTTACCTCCTCCAACGGAGATGGGGTGGAAGCAAAGAGCCACGAGCAGGGTTCCCAGATAGACCCGGGCAGGGATTCCTCCTTCATAGGTGTGTGCCATATCTAGTCATATATATCCTCTCTCTCTCTCTCTCTCTCTTCTCTGTTCCTTCTTTTTCTTCGTTTCACTCTTTCCGTCTTCCCCTTAGTGCTTAATGTCTCTGTGTGAGTGTTGTGCAAGAGGTGGGTTTCCCCGTTGTGGCGCCCTGACTCCCCGTCCCGGACTCTTTATGTAGGACGCCTGGCCTTTTTTCCCCGCCTGGCGCCTCTCACATCGCCTTGCGGACTCCATTGATTGGTGGAATCTGGCAGGGGTCGTTGCCATGACGACGGCTTTGATTTTGAATTTCTCCCTTTTCCATGTTAACATGGCATCGATCTGTGGCCCAATAGGGACTCTCTCTTCATTTTCTGAGTGTAGGTGGATGAGAAAGGGTTATTAAACACTATATTATGGAGTCAATATGAATCAACTATTTTATGATAAAGTACACTGTTATAATATAATTAGGGTATTGTATGTGAGGGTTTTATTTATGTTAATTAGAAGTAATGAGACCAATATATGAAATGTGTAACAATGGCACGATTAAGTAATTAACCACAGAGTTAATTAGTGAGGTGATATCTTCCTGGAGAGCTACTGTCCTGTAGGTTTTAACTCCAACCCTGTTCCTGGAGAGATATCATCCTATAGGATTTAACTCCAGCCCTGTTCCTGGAGAGATATCATCCTATAGGATTTAACTCCAGCCCTGTTCCTGGAGAGATATCATCCTATAGGATTTAACTCCAGCCCTGTTCCTGGAGAGATACCGTCCTGTAGGTTTTAACTCCAAGCCTGTTCCTGGAGAGCTACCCTGCTGTAGGTTTTAACTCCAACCCTGTTCCTGAGAGCTAGCATCATGTAGTCAAAACTTATAGGACGGTATCTCTCCAGGAACAGGGTGTTCCTGGAGAGTACCCTTCAGGAACAGGGTTGGTTTTAAGCAGGGCAGCTCTTCCAACCCTGTTCCTGGAGAGCTAGCATCATGTAGTCAAAACTTATAGGACGGTATCTCTCCAGGAACAGGGTTGGAGTTAAACCATACAGGACGGTATCTCTTCAGGAACAGGGTTGGAGTTAAAATCTACAGCAGGGCAGCTCTTCAGGAACAGGGTTGGAGTTAAACCCTACAGGACGGTATCTCTCCAGGAACAGGGCTGGAGTTAAATCCTATAGGATGATATCTCTCCAGGAACAGGGTTGGAGTTAAACCCTACAGGACGGTATCTCTCCAGGAACAGGCTTGGAGTTAAACCCTACAGGACGGTATCTCTCCAGGAACAGGGCTGGAGTTAAATCCTATAGGATGATATCTCTCCAGGAACAGGGCTGGAGTTAAACCCTACAGGATGATATCGCTCCAGGAACAGGGTTGGAGTTAAACCCTACAGGACGGTATCTCTCCAGGAACAGGGTTGGAGTTAAACCCTACAGGACGGTATCTCTCCAGGAACAGGGTTGGAGTTAAACCCTACAGGATGATATCGCTCCAGGAACAGGGTTGGAGTTAAACCCTACAGGACGGTATCTCTCCAGGAACAGGCTTGGAGTTAAACCCTACAGGACGGTATCTCTCCAGGAACAGGGTTGGAGTTAAACCCTACAGGACGGTATTTCTCCAGGAACAGGGTTGGAGTTATACCCTACAGGATGATATCGCTCCAGGAACAGGGTTGGAGAGCCTTGCATTAGAGCGATGGTCACTCTCCAAATTTGAATGTGAAAATTTCAGTGCACTGCTCTCTGATTGGGTTAGTGAACATATCCTGCCAGGGACATCTGGGACTTCGTCTACTTCACTCATCTGTTTGTACTCTTTGAAAATAAAACACATTCACATGGATGTACACCACAGGAGGTTGGTAGCACCTTAATTGGGGAGGACGAGCTCGTGGTAATGGCAGGAGCGGAATCAGTGGAATGGTATCAAATACATTAAACACATGGTTTCCATGGTTTCCATGTGATTGATGCCATTCCATTCGCTCCATTCCAACCATTATTATGAGCCGTCCTCCCCTCACTGATGTACACGCCTATCTTCTTGTGGCTTGTCTTCTAATGCCTTGATATGAATTCAGTATGGACAATGCTTCAAGTCCTAATCATCCTAAAATATCTAACATTGATTGTGTAGCTCAATAGATGGTTTGGACATGAAGTGTGACACATTTGAGTACTATTGACTTGCATTGGATTTGTGCCACGAATGAAAAACAAAGTTAGCATTTGGAAACAGTGGCCAAGTAAATAAAACCAAAGCATGTCACCGCTGCAAAGATTCTAGTGGGCTGGTCGCCACTTCCACCATCACAGACCTTGGTTAGGTACCCCTCATGTAATATTATCTCTCAATTGTTGTATCTTGAACTGCTGTATCACCCCCCTGTTCTTGCTCATGTTTTGATGCTGTGGTAATCATGTGATTGCTATATCTTATTGATTAACATTGATAAAAACACCAAATAATAAAACATTCTAAAAAATGTAAATGGATGCTGTCATCATACCTTGTTCATAGACTGCTTACAGGGTAAGGAAACTATATCAATATGTCATTTAGTCATTTGGGTGAACTATCCCTTTAATGTTTACTTATTGTGTTGAAAAGGATTGAAATGTGGTGAAGAGACAAACCACACTAACAAGTGATACCTGAGTCAGTGCATGCAGAGTGACTGTGTGTTCTGTGTCACTGTGTTCTGTTCCACTGTGTTCTGTGTTCTGTTCCACTGTGTTCTGTTCCACTGTGTTCTGTGTTCTGTTCCACTGTGTTCTGTTCCACTGTGTTCTGTGTTCTGTTCCACTGTGTTCTGTTCCACTGTGTTCTGTGTTCTGTTCCACTGTGTTCTGTTCCACTGTGTTCTGTGTTCTGTTCCACTGTGTTCTGTTCCACTGTGTTCTGTTCCACTGTGTTCTGTGTTCTGTTCCACTGTGTTCTGTTCCACTGTGTTCTGTTCCTCTGTGTTCTGTTCCACTGTGTTCTGTATTCTGTTTCACTGTGTTCTGTTCCACTGTGTTCTGTGTCACTGTGTTCTGTGTTCTGTTCCACTGTGTTCTGTGTTCTGTTCCACTGTGTTCTGTTCCACTGTGTTCTGTTCCACTGTGTTCTGTGTCACTGTGTTCTGTGTTCTGTTCCACTGTGTTCTGTGTTCTGTTCCACTGTGTTCTGTGTTCTGTTTCACTGTGTTCTGTTCCACTGTGTTCTGTGTTCTGTTCCACTGTGTTCTGTGTTCTGTTCCACTGTGTTCTGTTCCACTGTGTTCTGTGTTCTGTTCCACTGTGTTCTGTGTTCTGTTCCACTGTGTTCTGTGTTCTGTTTCACTGTGTTCTGTTCCACTGTGTTCTGTGTTCTGTTCCACTGTGTTCTGTTCCACTGTGTTCTGTGTTGTGTTCTGTGTTCTGTTCCACTGTGTTCTGTTCCACTGTGTTCTGTTCCACTGTGTTCTGTGTTCTGTTCCACTGTGTTCTGTGTTCTGTTCCACTGTGTTCTGTGTTCTGTTCCACTGTGTTCTGTGTTCTGTTCCACTGTGTTCTGTTCCACTGTGTTCTGTGTTCTGTTCCACTGTGTTCTGTGTTCTGTTTCACTGTGTTCTGTGTTCTGTTCCACTGTGTTCTGTTCCACTGTGTTCTGTGTTCTGTTCCACTGTGTTCTGTTCCACTGTGTTCTGTTTCACTGTGTTCTGTTCCACTGTGTTCTGTGTTCTGTTCCACTGTGTTCTGTGTTCTGTTTCACTGTGTTCTGTTCCACTGTGTTCTGTGTTCTGTTCCACTGTGTTCTGTGTTCTGTTCCACTGTGTTCTGTTCCACTGTGTTCTGTGTTCTGTTCCACTGTGTTCTGTTGCAGAGTGTAAAACGAATGTGCGTGATCCTCAGCGACAAAAGAAACAGCTGGTCAAAGAGTTCACAGGTTGCTGCTGCAGGCAGGGAACATGCTAATTGCTCTTACGGGGAACCATGAAATCAATACCGCGCATACTATCCACTCTGGTGAGTGGTATCAAGCTACATCCTAAAAACTCTTACTCAGCCTTATTGACGAGCATGAAGGTTACTGCCTGGTGCATTGTGGTCCCCCGGCAGAGAGAAGCCGCCCGTGACATTGGCACATGAAAATGTGGTGATGATCTAAAAAGGCCAAAGGAATGTTAAAGTAATTGACCAATGAACAAGGTGTTCAATTGACCCTTTCTCAGTTTCGAGATCGATTTCCTGTCTCTGGGGTAATGAGGAGCCAATACCCGAATGGTTTTGATGATCTCTTCTTCAGGGAAAGATGAAGAGATGTTCTCAAAGTGTGTTGGACCGCTGACTGAGATGAAAGCAAATGAAGGAGCCTCTCAGACTAATTAAGCCGGATGATGTTTATTGGGATGAGTCTTAAGTCTTGAGGCAGAACTGAGCGATTATGGCTAGAAGGAGCAGCTGCAAAGACAGAATTGGCTATATTGTAAACATTATTGAAAACAAACATGTGCTTTTAGGTCTTAATTTAAGGTCAGGCATTATGGTCAGCAGTGTGGTCAGGGTTAAGGTTATGTTAAAAATCAGATGGGATAACTTTGTGACTGTGCCAGCTAGTGACTGCTCTGCAAAGCTGCCCCCAGAGCAAGATTCATGACAAAAAACCCTAACCTGCACGAATTAGTCTTCAGTCTAATCTCTCGTTGACAGACGTCTATCGAAGCATTTGAACAAATTACGCAAGACTTTAGTTCTGTGTTAAATGAGTTGACCTTCAGTCGAGTCAAATCATCTCTGTTGAATAACCACCACATAAGACAGATAAATACATCTGTAGAAAGAATATGGGTTTTGTTCATTATGGTATCCTACGTAGTCCACCAAGGATAGCATAAAACTTTGTTTCAGACGGAATTGGGTTGCTAGTAAGAATGCATCTATGTAGTTGCCTACAGATGTCCTAGGAGATTCATACCGAGCCTGTGTGCTATGAATAGCATGTTCTCTGAGGAGAGCTGGGCAGAGGTACTCTCTAATGAGGTCTGAGACAGGAAGGAAGGAATTGGAATGGCTACTGGAGGACAGGGGACAGGAGACACCGCATCTCCTTGAGAAGAAGTGATAGCTTGCCCTGGTCTTATGTAAATGTGTTGTCAATTAAATCAAATCAAACTTTATTTAAAGTGCATTCAAAATCGCAACACACTTTACATTAAAACAATCAAATGAATAGAGTTAAAGCGAACAGGTAGTATGAAGGATTAATAAAATAACACAACACGGAGGATGTTTAAAACAATTCCTGACTAAAAGACATGCTAAAAAGGTGGGGATATAAATGTGATTTAAAAAAAACTAAAATGGTACCTGACCCTCTTACCTGACAGGCTGTAACCAACTATAGTTGCCATGGAATGACAATGAAGAAACAAAGAGAGGCTGTGTTTGAGATGGTGATACATGATGCAAAGCCATCACTCTACGTACGGACAATTACAGACACTGACCGATCCCATGCAACAGGTTTAATTCAGGCACAGTGAGATTCAAAAGGAATATTTCACTACCTGATCTGAACGTGTCGTCTCTCCTCTCTCCTTAATAATTCTGAATCGCCTGAGGGTACCCAATACATTTTCTGCCAAACTGGCATCTTTTCTTCTGGAAATGTTTAAGCACTTTCTCGACCAGGGTGTCAAAGTCTGACAGAAGCAGTGTCTTTTAGACCAATGTAGCTTTTGTATCGAAACATTCAAATACCAGCTAAATGTCTTTCTTCTCTGTTGTGAAAGACATCTGCTTTGATATACATACTATTGGATTAGACAGGGTTTATTAACCAATGTCCAACACTCCCCTTTATATTTGGGACGTTCCTGAGCATCCTTAGATTCAGATGTGTTTGACAGGAGAAAATGAGACTATTTATTCTCTGTGCCTTTAAAATGTGGCGTCTGAGAAGTTCTTTTCCTTGAATCGTCTTTTGGACTTGTCACCCAAAGCACAGGAGGCTACCGAGGGGAGGACAGCTAATGGAAAGCATGTGTTTAAAGGGTTTCATACTATTCCATTATTCCGTTCCAGCCATTACGATGAGCTGTCCTACCCAGTTAAGGTGCCACCGCCCACACGTGCACCCAAAGCACAGTGCTTACAAACTAAGTTCACATTGATTTCCACTTTTAAGGAACATGCGCCAAGGATGACCAATATCTACTCTGTTCTTTGTCTTTTGTTCGTCTTCTCATCCTCTGGCGGTGAGTAGATCAATCCTAAACTGTAAAACTGTTCAGTGTACGTTCACTGTGAGCCGAAATGCAACAAATCATTATCTTGGTTGCAACTTAGAATTAGAACTCTGGGTGACTTCCAGAGCCTTACCAAGGTAATCTCTTCACCAAGACCAGTTCTAACAAGAATGTAGTGACAGGACAGTGGTCACAAAGTTCAGAATCCAATTGACACCCTGCCAAATCTCTAAAAGCACCCCTGGGGAGGACTGAATGGTAGGATCAATGAGACCACGGGGGGCCTTGCCTGGCCCGATTGCAGCCCTGTTAAACACCTTAGTTTAACGAGTGGTAAATGGCAGTGCCAACACCAGAAATGTGTCCTGAGTGACCTCACGTTGTGTGTTGGGACCACAGGGTATCAACCAGTTGATTGGCTCCCTTGGAGACCTCGAAAACTTCATGCCAATTTAAACACTCAATACTGTACTTAACTGAAAGCACGACCTGCATGTTCCTCTGTGATCTAAAATACAGGTGGTGCATTCAGTGATCTAAAATACAGGCGGTGCATTCAGTGATCTAAAATACAGGCGGTGCATTCAGTGATCTAAAATACAGGCGGTGCATTCAGTGATCTAAAATACAGGCGGTGCATTCAGTGATCTAAAATACAGGCGGTGCATTCAGTGATCTAAAATACAGGCGGTGCATTCAGTGATCTAAAATACAGGCGGTGCATTCAGTGATCTTGTCACGTCCTGACCTTAGTTCCTTTGTTATGTTTCTTGTTTACGTTGGTCAGGGCGTGAGTTGGGGTGGGCATTCTATGCGTTGTTCTAGTTTTGGTTTTCTATGTGTTTGGCCTGGTATGGTTCTCAATCAGAGGCAGCTGTCAATTGTTGTCTCTGATTGAGAACCATACTTAGGTAGCCTGTTTTTCCCATTTGATTTGTGGGTAGTTGTTTTCTGTTTTGTGTGTTTGCACCTGACAGGACTGTTTCGTTCACTCTCTTTGTTGTTTTGTTATTCAGTGTTCAGTTGATTTATTAAATATTAATATGGACACATACCACGCTGCGCATTGGTCCGATCTTGACTACTCTTCCTCAGATGACGAGGAGAACCGTTACAGATCTAAAATACAGGCGGTACATTCAGTGATCTAAAATATTATGGTGTTCTTTTAGAGGACAAGCAAATTACACATTTGGTGCACTTTAAAAAGATCTGCATAATCTTTTATTTTCTCTTACAAGGAGTAATAAGAGAGAGAAGATCAAACAGTCTGTCCACTGGCCAACATTAAAATGGACGGGATCCATTGATCTGAAAAGCACATTGTGTGATATCAATGAAACATACAGCTCATGTTCTTTCCTTTTCAGTATCATAATGTTCCCATTCTGTTTCTATTTTCAGTATCATAATGTTCTCATTCTATTTCTATTATCAGTCTCATAATGTTCCTATTCTGTTTCTATTTACTATTATTCAACCATGCTGGTCATTTATGAACATTTGAACATCTTGGCCACGTTCTGTTATAATCTCCACCCGGCACAGCCAGAAGAGGACTGGCCACCCCACATATGCTCTCTCTAATTCTCTCTTTCTTTCTCTCTCTCGGAGGACCTGAGCCCTAGGACCGTGCCCCAGGACTACCTGACACAATGCCCCAGTCCACCTGACTGTGCTGCTGCTCCAGTTTCAACTGTTCTGCCTTATTATTATTCGACCATGCTGGTCATTTATGAACATTTGAACATCTTGGCCACGTTCTGTTATAATCTCTACCCGGCACAGCCAGAAGAGGACTGGCCACCCCACATAGCCCGGTTCCTCTCTAGGTTTCTTCCTAGGTTCTGGCCTTTCTAGGGAGTTTTTCCTAGCCACCGTGCTTTTACACCTGCATTGTTTGCTGTTTGGGGTTTTAGGCTGGGTTTCTGTACAGCACTTTGAGATATCAGCTGATGTACGAAGGGCTATATAAATAAATTTGATTTGATTTGATATTTTCAGTGTCATAATGTTCCCATTCTGTTTCTATTATCAGTCTCATAATGTTCCCATTCTGTTTCTATTTTCAGTCTCATAATGTTCCCATTCTGTCTCTATTTTCAGTGTCATAATGTTCCCATTCTGTTTATATTATCAGTGTCATAATGTTCCCATTCTGTTTCTATTTTGAGTCTCATAATGTTCCCATTCTGTTTCTATTTTGAGTCTCATAATGTTCCCATTCTGTTTCTATTTTCAGTGTCATAATGTTCCCATTCTGTTTCTATTATCAGTGCTCATAATGTTCCCATTCTGTTTCTATTATCAGTCTCATAATGTTCCCATTCTGTTTCTATTTTCAGTCTCATAATGTTCCCATTCTGTTTCTATTATCAGTGTCATAATGTTCCCATTCTGTTTCTATTGTTGTGATGCAAAACACTAATGAAGTAGGACATGGACCTGACCAACATCCCTTCAGGGATGGAAACATTTTGTCTTTGAAAGGGTTCATAAAGGGTTCTCCGGCTGTCCAGTTTCCAGGACTACTTTTTATTCCAGGTAGAACCTTTTTGCCCAACAAAGGACCCTCAAAGATCCCTTTAGGAAACCTTTGGTGAAAAGGTTCTACCTGGAAGAGTGAACTAATGTGTTGGATCATCTACTTCATTACTATTAGCTTTTTGGACCAGAACCCCCAAAATAAGGCATGTGTGTTTTACTATCAATGCTATGTGATGCAAATCACCTGTGTTAAAGGTCATGCCTGTCTGTGAGTCCTCAGGAGTCACTGATACAACTTTTTTGTGATACATTTAGTTTTAGAACATTTTCAGACATAACAACATAAAACCCTAAAAGAACACCCCATCCACCACCCACTAACCTCCTCCCCTAAAGGTCCCAGTTTGCATATCATTGCATAGGTTAAATGAAAACAGCATAGTTTTAAAACAGAAATATGAAAATTGGCAAGAATGGACCAATAAATAATGCTTAAATGCACATAAAATAGTAACACATGCCAAACAACTGCAACAGTGATCACAGAAAAGTCAGAAACAAGATATTAGGACAGTGGACCTCAGTAGACCTCAGTAGACCCCATTTGATCGCAGTGGACCTCAGTAGACCTCAGTGGCCCTCAGTAGACCTCAGTAGACCCCATTGGATCGCAGTGGACCTCAGTAGACCTCAGTGGCCCTCAGTAGACCTCAGTAGACCTCAGTAGACTGCAGTGGACCTCAGTGGCCCTCAGTAGACCTCGGTAGACCTCGGTGGACCTCAGTAGACCTCAGTGGACCTCAGTAGACCTCAGTAGACCTCAGTAGACCTCAGTAGACCTCAGTAGACCTCAGTGGACCTCAGTGGTCCTCAGTAGACCTCAGTAGACCTCGGTAGACCTCGGTGGCCCTCAGTGGACATCAGTAGACCTCACTGGACTGCAGTCGACCTCAGTGGCCCTCAGTAGACCCCAGTGGCCCTCAGTAGACCTCAGTAGACCTCAGTGGCCCTCAGTAGACCTCAGTAGACCTCAGTGGCCCTCAGTAGACCTCAGTAGACCTACCTGGACTGCAGTCGACCTCAGTGGCCCTCAGTAGACCCCAGTGGCCCTCAGTAGACCTCAGTAGACCTCAGTGGCCCTCAGTAGACCTCAGTAGACCTCAGTAGACCTCAGTGGCCCTCAGTGGACATCAGTAGACCTCAGTGGCCCTCAGTAGACCTCAGTAGACCTCAGTGGACCTCAGTAGACCTCCGTGGACCTCAGTAGACCTCAGTAGACCTCAGTAGACCTCCGTGGACCTCAGTAGACCTCAGTAGACCTCCGTGGACCTCAGTAGACCTCAGTAGACCTCAGTGGACCTCAGTAGACCTCAGTGGACCTCAGTAGACCTCAGTAGACCTCCGTGGACCTCAGTAGACCTCAGTAGACCTCCGTGGACCTCAGTAGACCTCAGTAGACCTCAGTGGACCTCAGTGGACCTCAGTGGACCTCGGTGGACCTCAGTAGACCTCAGTAGACCTCCGTGGACCTCAGTAGACCTCAGTAGACCTCAGTAGACCTCCGTGGACCTCAGTAGACCTCCGTGGACCTCAGTAGACCTCAGTAGACCTCTGTGGACCTCAGTAGACCTCAGTAGACCTCAGTGGACCTCAGTGGACCTCAGTAGACCTCGGTGGACCTCAGTGGACCTCAGAGCAATGAGTTCTGATGTCTTAGAACTTCCATCTGTCCATGTCAGCAGTGTGGAGGCCTTGGCCTTGTTCATCCTAGCGGTGGACAACTCTAACATCACAATGTCCTGAAACTGTCTGTGTCAGTGTAGCACAAAACACTCATGTGGAGGAATTCCCAGCTAGGACAGCCAACAATGATTTGATGTTGTTTGTCCACCAGGCCAATTTGGAATCATCATTAAGCAACAATACTACAGGGTGCTGGAGTATGTCTCATTCCAGCATGTCTGTTAATAAAGATGGAACTTTTCCACAGAATACGAACCTACTGATACAACTTAAACACACAGAGACCAGAAGAAAGGTTGAAAACGCTCCAAATCAATGGCAGTGACTCGATAGCTTTCCTATCAAATGGTTTCTAATTGACTTAGCCTTTACAGCAGATCGATAACGAACTGAGTCCATCTGTTTGACAATGCTATTTGATTCAATCGAGTCACTAAAACATTGGGCAGTGTTCAAAATGCTCTCAATATTCAATCTAGGACATGTAGCCAGATGTAACAGAGGTGGTTTGTACTACACTGACGTGGCGTGTAACCTTGCCTGAGACCTGAAGACTTCTGTTAGCTGCCCAAGAGAATGTCCATGCTGGCAGGCTTCAGCTCAGAGTAACATGGTTGTGTGGTGCGCTGGAATGCTTCAGCTCAGGGTAACATAGCTGTGTGGTGCACTGGTAGGCTTCAGCTCAGGGTAACATAGCTGTGTGGTGCGCTGGTAGGCTTCAGCTCAGGGTAACATAGCTGTGTGGTGCGCTGGAAGGCTTCAGCTCAGAGTAACATAGCTGTGTGGTGCGCTGGTAGTTATGTGGTGCGCTGGTAGGCTTCAGCTCAGGGTAACATAGCTGTGTGGTGTGCTGGAAGGCTTCAGCTCAGAGTAACATAGCTGTGTGGTGCGCTGGTAGTTATGTGGTGCGCTGGTAGGCTTCAGCTCAGGGTAACATAGCTGTGTGGTGCGCTGGAAGGCTTCAGCTCAGAGTAACATAGCTGTGTGGTGCGCTTGAAATCCGGTTTTGAACACAGTCAGTCACAAAAAAAAAGAGATCTGAAGAGATGTGTTGTATTACAGTGATAAAAGGGCTACATGAGGTCTTATCATTGAAATAACATAGATGATGTGATAATCAATCTGATCAAGGTCCTGGCATATTGCCAAGTCTTGCTTCATTATCCTGTATCGACATCCCCCACCAGATGGCTCTACAAGACCAACTATGTTTGGTTGGTTCCTTTGTTAGGGGTTATACGCTACTATTCCATAACACAAGGCTCTCCAACCCTGTTCCTGGAGAGATACCCTCCTGTAGGTTATAACTCCATCCCTGTTCCTGGAGAGATACCCTTCTGTAGGTTTTAACTCCATCCCTGTTCCTGGAGAGATACCCTCCTGTAGGTTTTAACTCCAACCCTGTTCCTGGAGAGATACCCTCCTGTAGGTTTTAACTCCATCCCTGTTCCTGGAGAGCTAACCTCCTGTAGGTTTTAACTCCATCCCTGTTCCTGGAGAGATACCCTCCTGTAGGTTATAACTCCAACCCTGTTCCTGGAGAGATACCCTCCTGTAGATTTTAACTCCAACCCTGTTCCCAGAGAGCTAACCTCCTGTAGGTTTTAACTGCAACCCTGTTCCCAGAGAGCTGACCTCCTGTAGGTTTTAACTCCAAGCCTGTTGCTGGAGAGAAACCTACAAGAGGGTATTCGCTCCAACCCCAGTTGAAACTAACCTGATTCAGCTTATCAATCCGATAATTAGCTGAGTGAAAACATCTCCAGGAACAGGGTTGGAGAACCCTGCCATAACAGCATCATAAGAGATGTTCACACCCCCATCCCCTCCAGCTCGGGGTCCAATCGCCAGTAGAAAGAAATAAAGGCAAATATTTTATGCACTTATTATACTAGTACGCTCTCAAACATATGGGTACGGTTAGGGTTCGGTATTGTTCCCTTGGGTACAAAAAGGTCAAAAGTACACAAAGTATCTTCAGAGGTAAACATACTGTACTGTTCAGTACCTTTTAGGGTACATGTGCAGATAATCTAGTATAATGGTACATTTCTATACACAATATTTTGAATATAAGGTACAATCTTCACTGCGTTTTTTTCATGTTTGTGTGGGCAATGTAGCTGAGGGGGCTCATTAGCATATTGTATGGCCGTGGTTTCCACAGTGTTGTATTTGTGCCACCCGTTAATGGAAGTTTTGTACCAGTTTAGGTGGTCTGTGGTTATGTTCAGGTTGATCACTATTATTGTCCATCGGAAGTTCTAACGTCTTTGTAAAGGATTATGTAAAAGTATGTGACAACAAAGAGGTCTTGCTAATATTCATTGTTGTTGAATCAACATTATTTTACATTACATATTGTAAATGCAGAGAGGTTTAGAACGTCTAACGTCTTTCTTTTTGCAACTTAAAGGAACAAATGTCTTTGTCATTGAGGTGGTACCTTAAGACAGCAAATGTGTATGTTTTTAATGGTACAATTTTGCCACTTGAAAGGAACAAAGGGCTTTGTCACCAGAGTGGTACCCCAATGCAAATTTGTATAATTTCTGTAATATGAAGTTGGTTCCCCCTTTGCTGCTATAACAGCTTCCACTCTTCTGGGAAGTCTTTCCACTAGATGTTGGAACATTGCTGCGGGGACTTGCTTCCATTCTGCCACAAGAGCATTAGTGAGGTTGGGCACTGATGTTGGAAGATTAGGCCTGGCTCGC
Organism: Oncorhynchus keta; assembly: GCF_023373465.1. Taxonomy (NCBI): domain Eukaryota; kingdom Metazoa; phylum Chordata; class Actinopteri; order Salmoniformes; family Salmonidae; genus Oncorhynchus; species Oncorhynchus keta. Next base: position 98,308 of record NW_026290756.1, on the reverse strand, counting down.
AGTCAGAGTTCCAATTCATCCCAAAGGTGTTCAATGGGGTTGAGGTCAGAGCTCTGTGCAGGCCAGTCATCTCGACAAACCATTTCTATATGGACCTCGCTTTGTGCATGGGGGCATTGTCATGCTGAAATCCCCAAATTGTTGCCAAAACGTTGGAAGCACAGAATGATCTAGAATGTAATTGTATGCTGTAGCATTAAGATTTCCCTTCACTGGAACTAAGGGGCCTAGCCCGAACCATGAAAAACAGCCCAAGACAATTATTCTTCCTCCACCAAACTTTACAGTTGGCACTATGCATTCGGGCAGGTAGCGTTGTCTTGGCATCCACCAAACCCAGATTTGTCCGTCGGACTGCCAGATGGCGTGATTCATCACTCCAGAAAACGCATATCCACTGCTCCAGAGTGACAGCATGGTTTACACCACTCCAACCGACACTTGGCATTGCGTATGGTGATCTTAGGCTTGTGTGTGGCTGCTCGGCCATGGAAACACATTTCATGAAGCTCCCAACTAACAGTTATTGTGCTGACATTGCTTCCGGAGGCAGTTTGGAACTCATTAGTGAGTGTTGCAATCGAGGACAAACTATTTTTACGCACTACACGCTTCAGCACTTGGCGGTCCTGTTCTGTGAGCTTCTGCGGTCTACCACTTCACGGCTGAGCCATTGTTGCTCCTAGACCTTTCCACTTCACAATAGCAGCACTTACAGTTGACTGGGGCAACTCTAGAAGGGCAAACATTTTGCGAATTGACTTGTTGTAAAGGTGGCATCCTACGACGGTGCCAAGTTGAAAGTCACTGAGCTCTTCAGTAAGGCCATTCTACTGCCAATATTTGTCTATGGAGATTGCATGGCTGTGTGAGCTGAATACAACAGGTGTAGTAGACCTTACAGTGAGATGCTTACTTACAGACTCTAACCAATAGTGCAAAAAGGTATTAGGTGAACAATAGGTAAGTAAAGAAATAAAAACAACAGTAAAAAGACAGTGAAAAACTGTAGCGAGACTATTTACAGTAACGAGGCTATAAAAGTAGCAAGGCTTTCACACAGACACCAGTTAGTCAGGCTGATTGAGGTAGTATGTACATGTAGATATGGTTAAAGTTACTGTGCGTATATGATGAACAGAGAGTATCAGTAGCGTAAAAGAGGGGTTGTGGGGGCACACAATGCAAATAGTCCGGGTAGCCATTTCATTACCTGTTCAGTAGTCTTATGGCTTGGGGGTAAAAACTGTTGAGAAGCCTTTTTGTCCTAGACTTGGCACTCCGGTAGCACTTGCCATGCATTTGTAGAGAGAACAGTCTATGACTTGGGTGGCTGGGGTCTTTTTAGGGCCTTCCTCTGACACCACCTGGTATAGAGGTCCTGGATGGCAGGCAGCTTTGCCCCAGTGATTTACTGGGCCTTACGCATTACCCTCTGTAGTGCCTTGCGGTCGGAGGCCGAGTAATTGCCATACCAGGCAGTGATGCTCTCAGTGTTGCAGCTGTAGAACCTTTTGAGGATCTCAGGACTGATGCCAAATCTTTTTAGTTTCCTGAGGGGGAATAGGCTTTGTCCTGCCCTCTTCACGACTGTCTTGGTGTGTTTGGACCATTCTAGTTTGTTGGTGATGTGGACACCGAGGAACTTGAAGCTCTCAACCTGCTCCACTACAGCCTCATCGATGAGAATGGGGGCGTACTCGGTCCTCCTTTTCCTGTAGTCTACAATCATCTCCTTAGTCTTGGTTACGTTGAGGGATAGGTTGTTATTCTGGCACCACCCGGCCAGGTCTCTGACCTCCCTATAGGCTGTCTCGTCGTTATCGGTGATCAGGCCAACACTGTCGTGTTGTCTGCAAACTTAATGACGGTTTTGGAGTTGTGCCTGGCCAGGCAGACGTGGGTGAACAGGGAGTACAGGAGGGAACTGAACATGCACCACTGGGGAGCTCCAGTGTTTAGGATCAGCGTGGCTTAGTGATGAGCTTTGAGGGTACTATGGTGTTGAACGCTGAGCTGTAGTCAATGAATAGCATTCTCACATAAGTGTCCCTTTTGTCCAGGTGGGAAAGGGCAGTGTAGAGTGCAATAGAGATGGCATCATCTGTGGATCTGTTTGGGCGGTATGCAAATTGGAGCGGGTCTAGGGTTTCTGGGATAATGGTGTTGATGTGTAAAGTGTTGGTCCCATGTTCATGAGCTGAAATAAAAAAAATCCTATACATTTTCCATATACACAAAAAGCTTATTTCTCTCAAATTTTGTGCACAAATTTGTTTTCAAGTATGTTAGTGAGCATTTTTCCTTTGCCAAGATAATCCATCCACCTGACAGGTGTGGAATATCAAGAAGCTGATCAAACAGCATGCTCATTACAAAGGTGTACCTTGTGCAGGGGACAATAAAATTACACTTTAATAAAGCCCCTTTGTGGGGAAAAAAATGATTCTGATTGGCTGGGCCTGGTTTCCCAGTGGATGGGCCTGGCTGCCAAGTGAGTGAGCCTATGCCCCCTGCCCATGGCTGCCCCCATGCTCAGTCATGTGAAATCCATAGATTAGGGCCTAATGAATTCATTTCAATTGACTGATTTCCTTATATGAACTATAACTCATGTTAAAAATGTTTGAAATTGTTACATGTTGCCTTCATATTTTTGTTCAGAAAACTGTAATTAGTTTGTAATGCAATTCGATACATCTTTATTTGAGAGTGTACAGCACAGTGAGGACTTCAGGAGCTATACAACAAGAGGCATGGCGCAGCAACACTTAGAGTAAAGCAAATCTCACACGTATGACAAATTATAGTATTAGTAAGAAATTACATTGGGTGTGCATCCCAAATGGCAACCTTTTCCCCCTATATAGAACCCCATGAGCCCTGGTCAAAAGTAGTGCACTATATAGGGAATAGGGTGCCTTTTGTGATGCATACCAGATATTCCCCAGCAACACTTGATGCAAACATGACATGGCAACTTGGGAATGTAGGTTATCTGACCACCAGGGTTAGTGTGTTTGATTTAGATAGTGGAAATGCACTACAGGATTGTTTTTTATGGTTCACTACACAACAGATAAAGCCTCTCTGCATTCTTGCACACTTTGAATCCATGGCAAATGTCTTGTGAAGGTTAGGGTCAGTTTACTTTGTGCAAAAGGAAACTTTACTTTGTACAAATAACTCATTTTGCAGACAGAAATACATCAAAGGAGTATCAAACATTCAAAGAAACGGTGAAACCCCAATCAAACAAATAGGTCAGATTTACAATTGAGCTGTTAAAGTTTTGTTTGTATGTTTTTAATCTATTCACAGTTTTGCAATGGACTCAAATGACTTCAAAGGACTTCTTGATGGTAACACATTAAATACATTTGATAGAAATGGCTGTTGGCTAAAGGTATGTTTGGCTGTGGTTTTATTGGAATGTACAAACTGTCTTTGTGTTCATAACCCCCAAGGTTGTTCTATTATATAGGGAGGTTGTGTCCATATTATTGAGAAGTCCTATGACTAAGTATATTGATACAAGGATTTCTGACAAAGAGTCGTTTTATTCATCTGTCAGGTTAGTTTCTGTTTGTGTGATGAAAGTGATGAATAAGTAACTCAATGCCGGTAATCACAATATAAATGTTCTTTATGGTCACATGATGTGTCCTAGGAAACGGTATAAATGGAGCTCCCAGGTGAATCCAGAACCTACGTCCTCTGAGTGGTAAGTCAACGATGGAGGTCCTGGAAGACTTGGCCATTCTAGCAGACTAAAACTACATTGTTGGATGGTTCAATTATACTTTATTTTATTTGTAATTCCGAGTAACACTTTATGTGAATTGGTTTCTAGATGTTTAACTATATACAGTATCACTCCATTGTCCACTAACGACCCACTACTAACTCTAAACCTCTTCTCAGGTGTGTTTTGGATCTGAATGATGGTGTTCTTAACGATGTCCTCAGGGGCTCTGCTGCTGTTCCTGTTCATACAGGACACCACTGGTCATAGCTCAGGTAACAGGGTTGATGGTCTTGGTCATTATGTGTTTCAGATCCTTGTGTTTAAGATCTGGGCAGAGTTACATTTTCATCATAGTAGTTGACATTTTTCCTGAAGGTCTTGTAAGTCATACATAATTATGGTACATGACACTGTGGCTAGTAGCCAATGCTTCATCAGAAACTCAATTCTTTCAGTTCGGTCAGATGTCAATGCCACCTCTCCAACACAGATGTCGACACCACCGCTCACCCCCCCACCCGGCGTCGCAGACCGTATGTTTTCAACAATGACATCCGAAACAACAACATCAGCATTAGCCAATAGTCAAGTCAGATTGGTCAATGGTCCTAACTCCTGCTCTGGGAGAGTGGAGGTCTACCACAGCGGTCACTGGGGGCGGTGTGTGACGACTTGTGGGACTTGAGTGACGCCCAGGTGGTGTGTAGACAGCTGGGCTGTGGAAGAGTTCTGTCTGCACCACGTGAAGCCCACTTCGGACAGGGGAACGGGACAATCTGGCTGGATGACGTTAGATGTACAGGCAGCGAGTCTAATCTCTTAAGGTGCAGTCACAATGGGTTTGGATTACACAACTGTGGACATCACGAAGACGCTGGTGTCATCTGCTCAGGTAGGAGTATCGTTTTTTAAGCTTCTTTATCAACTTTACTCTTTTTTCTAATCAACAACCTTAGTAAAGGCTTTATGGATACAGTTAGATCACCATCCTGGTGTATTATGGTTTAAACCCCACAACAACTTATTTCACAGCCATAAATACTTCAAGACATGCAAGCACACATTTTTCTTGTTAATGTATTCATTTTCCTCATTATTTATGTCTGTTTTATTTGAACCCAACCTCCACTTCTCCTCATCCCTTCATAACCCAACCTCCACTTCTCCCACCTCCACTTCTCCTCATCCCTTCATAACCCAACCTCCACTTCTCCTCATCCCTTCATAACCCAACCTCCACTTCTCCCACCTCCACTTCTCCTCATCCCTTTATAACCCAACCTCCACTTCTCCTCATCCCTTCATAACCCAACCTCCACTTCTCCTCATCCCTTCATAACCCAACCTCCACTTCTCCCACCTCCACTTCTCCTCATCCCTTTATAACCCAACCTCCACTTCTCCTCATCCCTTCATAACCCAACCTCCACTTCTCCTCATCCCTTCATAACCCAACCTCCACTTCTCCTCATCCCTTCATAACCCAACCTCCACTTCTCCTCATCCCTTCATAACCCAACCTCCACTTCTCCTCATCCCTTTATAACCCAACCTCCACTTCTCCTCATCCCTTCATAACCCAACCTCCACTTCTCCTCATCCCTTCATAACCCAACCTCCACTTCTCCCACCTCCACTTCTCCTCATCCCTTCATAACCCAACCTCCACTTCTCCCCATCCCTTTAAAACCCAACCTCCACTTCTCACATTTACATTACATTTACATTTAAGTCATTTAGCAGACGCTCTTATCCAGAGCGACTTACAAATTGGTGCATACACCTTATGACAACCAGTGGAACAGCCACTTGCATCTAAATCTTGTTGGGGGAGAAGGGGGGTGAGAAGGATTACTTACCCTTACTTACCCTATCCTAGGTATTCCTTGAAGAGGTGGGGTTTCAGGTGTCTCCTCATCCCTTTATAACCCAACCTCCACTTCTCCCACCTCCACTTCTCCTCATCCCTTTATAACCCAACCTCCACTTCTCCCCATCCCTTTAAAACCCAACCTCCACTTCTCCTCATCCCTTTATAACCCAACCTCCACTTCTCCCACCTCCACTTCTCCTCATCCCTTTACAACCCAACCTCCACTTCTCCCATCCCTTTATAACCCAACCTCCACTTCTCCCCATCCCTTTACAACCCAACCTCCACTTCTCCTCATCCCTTCATAACCCAACCTCCACTTCTCCCCATCCCTTTAAAACCCAACCTCCACTTCTCCTCATCCCTTTATAACCCAACCTCCACTTCTCCCACCTCCACTTCTCCTCATCCCTTTACAACCCAACCTCCACTTCTCCCATCCCTTTATAACCCAACCTCCACTTCTCCCCATCCCTTTACAACCCAACCTCCACTTCTCCCATCCCTTTATAACCCAACCTCCACTTCTCCCCATCCCTTTATAACCCAACCTCCACTTCTCCCACCTCCACTTCTCCTCATCCCTTTACAACCCAACCTCCACTTCTCCCATCCCTTTATAACCCAACCTCCACTTCTCCCCATCCCTTTACAACCCAACCTCCACTTCTAATAATCCCTTCATAACCCAACCTCCACTTCTCCCCATCCCTTTATAACCCAACCTCCACTTCTCCCCATCCCTTTATAACCCAACCTCCACTTCTCCCACCTCCACTTCTCCTCATCCCTTTACAACCCAACCTCCACTTCTCCCATCCCTTTATAACCCAACCTCCACTTCTCCCCATCCCTTTACAACCCAACCTCCACTTCTCCCATCCCTTTATAACCCAACCTCCACTTCTCCCCATCCCTTTACAACCCAACCTCCACTTCTCCCCAACCCTTTACAACCCAACCTCCACTAGGGACTTTAGTATTTAAAAATAGTGTAAAGTAAGTTTGAACTGAAATCCTGTCTTTATCTCTGTCAGGTGGCAGCACCACCACAGCAGCACCACCGATCTCCTGGAACACCACAACAGGAACAGCCCGACCAACCAACCAAACAACCACATTGGCAGGTAACTCCACAGAACCAATAACAAGTTGGCAAGATCCTTGTAAAGTACACCCAGACTCATGCGCTGTCCGAATACCTATAATAGCGTACTACATACTTAAACTGCATACTATGAACTCATCGTTGCATACTATTTAACACGTACCGTTTAGTAAGAAGTATGCAGTATGCCACGGCCGCAACGCAGTAGAGGCTCCTGATTGGCTCCATAAATGGGGCAGGGCTGAGTGCAGGTGAATTTTTCCAAATTCAACAGACATGTATCGCATTAACCAGCATGATAATACCTAATTTCCAATTGGATTCATTTCTCTAAACTCAGAATAGAATAGGAATGGAGTTATAGGCCTACTCAGGCTGGTTATAGGCAGACTATCACATTCGACCAATACCATAGCCCATATACAGTGGGGCAAAAAAGTATTTAGTCAGCCACCAATTGTGCAAGTTCTCCCACTTAAAAAGATGAGAGAGGCCTGTAATTTTCATCATAGGTACACTTCAACTATGACAGACAAAATGAGAAAAAAATCCAGAAAATCACATTGTAGGATTTTTAATGAATTTATTTGCAAATTATGGTGGAAAATAAGTGTTTTGTCACCTACAAACAAGCAAGATTTCTGGCTCTCACAGACCTGTTACTTCTTCTTTAAGAGGCTCCTCTGTCCTCCACTTGTTACCTGTATTAATGGCACCTGTTTGAACTTGTTATCAGTATAAAATACACCTGTCCACAACCTCAAACAGTCACACTCCAAACTCCACTATGGCCCAGACCAAAGAGCTGTCAAAGGACACCAGAAACAAAATTGTAGACCTGCACCAGGCTGGGAAGACTGAATCTGCAATAGGTGATTTTCTGGATTTTTTTTCTCATTTTGTCTGTCATAGTTGAAGTGTTCCTATGATGAAAATTACAGGCCTCTCTCATCTTTTTAAGTGGGAGAACTTGCACAATTGGTGGCTGACTAAATACTTTTTTGCCCCACTGTATGAGACTGTAGATTTGCTTAATCCGGAAATGGTGTTCCTTAAGTATTCGGGCTATGATTGATAAGCTTACTATGATGTTATGGAAGATGGCAGGGTTTTTAATAATCTGTTGTAGGATTTCCCGCAGTCTTTTGGCATTCTTTTTCAACCACCATTTGCACAATGGCAGCCTGCTATTCTTCTGTAAATAAACACATTCTACCACCACGTGGTGGTTGTCTTTCAGTTCTACAAACACAAAATAGCATCCAGTACAGTAAACACTACATTAATACAGTATACAAGATAAACAGTACAGTTAACACTACATTAATACAGTATACAAGATAAACAGTACAGTAAACACTACATTAATACAGTATACAAGATAAACATGTTACAAAAGTGTAGCTCCATCAGGAACTGAGGCCTGGTCCCAAACGTCTCAAGAAGCTTTCTCTCCTCGTCTCCTTAACGTTATGGTTCCTGTTGTCTGGGAAACAACAGGAAGCTGCGGTGAAAGGTGGGATAAATAATCAAAAATACTGAGTACTCACCTGTAGCCTTTTTATCCATACCAAAAGTCTGATTGCAAAGTGAACATTTACGCAATTAGTGTTTGCACATGTGAAAAGAGACAGTGATCAATTGGTAATTGAGCTCAGCTTGTTGAAGAGTGTTGCTTTCCATTTGCACACAAGAGATCTTAGTTGTGAAGGTTGTTCCAAAGGTAGAGAATTGTGTGTTGTGTTTTGACAAATGTTTCTTTTAGAATTGCAATCTGAGTGTAAAGCAAAACATGTGCCAGTAGTTTGCAGTTTGGGTCGTTGTGCCTCACGGGCCAGTTTATTCTTAAAACAAATGATGGGGGTCCTTGGGTCACCGGTTTGCCTGGGCAGGTGGCCCTGGGTCGTCGGTTTGCCTGGGCAGGTGTCCCTGGGTCACCGGTTTGCCTGGGCAGGTGTCCCTGGGTCCCCGGTTTGCCTGGGCAGGTGTCACCGGTTTGCCTGGGCAGGTGTCACCGGTTTGCCTGGGCAGGTGTCCCTGGGCCAGAAAACCCCTTACATAGATAATCTATTATTCAGTTTCTGCAGTTCAGAAAATAGCTACATAATGTTATCTAGTTAAGCAAAACAACAGGGAGTACTGTCATTTGTCATCAGGAGCTGAGGCCTGGCCCCAAAAGTCTCAAGAAGCTTTCTCTCCTCGTCTCCTTAACGTTATGGTTCCTGTTGTCTGGGAAACAACAGGAAGCTGCGGTGAAAGGTGGGATAAGTTCCTCTTCTTTTCTTCTTCCTCCCAGGGGCTAGGTCACAGTGGGTGGAGGTGGAACCAGAAGTGATATCATATCCTGGCCAGACGGTTAACCTGCGGTGTGCCTTCATAGGAACGCAGGTCATACAGCTCACACAGGTCAGTCACACAGGAAGTTGCGTGGACTAATATGTATATTGTTACAATATGCTGAGAAAAATATACTTTGTCCTTGATCATCCAAATTCCAACATGGATGAAGTCAGATAGTATTTGACTAAAAATGTTTTTACCTACAGTATAATAGTTCAGGTAGTAGTAAATGTTTAACCTATAATAGTTCAGGTAGTAGTAAATGTAATGTATAATAGTTCAGGTAGTAGTAAATGTTTAACCTATAATAGTTCAGGTAGTAGTAAATGTAATGTATAATAGTTCAGGTAGTAGTAAATGTTTAACCTATAATAGTTCAGGTAGTAGTAAATGTAATGTATAATAGTTCAGGTAGTAGTAAATGTAATGTATAATAGTTCAGGTAGTAGTAAATGTTTAACCTATAATAGTTCAGGTAGTAGTAAATGTTTAACCTATAATAGTTCAGGTAGTAGTAAATGTAATGTATAATAGTTCAGGTAGTAGTAAATGTAATGTATAATAGTTCAGGTAGTAGTAAATGTTTAACCTATAATAGTTCAGGTAGTAGTAAATGTAATGTATAATAGTTCAGGTAGTAGTAAATGTAATGTATAATAGTTCAGGTAGTAGTAAATGTTTAACCTATAATAGTTCAGGTAGTAGTAAATGTTTAACCTATAATAGTTCAGGTAGTAGTAAATGTAATGTATAATAGTTCAGGTAGTAGTAAATGTAATGTATAATAGTTCAGGTAGTAGTAAATGTTTAACCTATAATAGTTCAGGTAGTAGTAAATGTAATGTATAATAGTTCAGGTAGTAGTAAAAATGTAATGTATAATAGTTCAGGTAGTAGTAAATGTTTAACCTATAATAGTTCAGGTAGTAGTAAATGTTTAACCTATAATAGTTCAGGTAGTAGTAAATGTAATGTATAATAGTTCAGGTAGTAGTAAATGTAATGTATAATAGTTCAGGTAGTAGTAAATGTTTAACCTATAATAGTTCAGGTAGTAGTAAATGTTTAACCTATAAATGTAATTCAGGTAGTAGTAAAAATGTAATGTATAATAGTTCAGGTAGTAGTAAATGTAATGTATAATAGTTCAGGTAGTAGTAAATGTAATGTATAATAGTTCAGGTAGTAGTAAATGTAATGTATAATAGTTCAGGTAGTAGTAAATGTAACCTATAATAGTTCAGGTAGTAGTATAATAGTTCAGGTAGTAGTAAATGTAACCTATAATAGTTCAGGTAGTAGTAAATGTAATGTATAATAGTTCAGGTAGTAGTAAATGTAATGTATAATAGTTCAGGTAGTAGTAAATGTAATGTATAATAGTTCAGGTAGTAGTAAATGTTTAACCTATAATAGTTCAGGTAGTAGTAAATAAATAGTTCAGGTAGTAGTGTATAATAGTTCAGGTAGTAGTAAATGTAATGTATAATAGTTCAGGTAGTAGTAAATGTTTAACCTATAATAGTTCAGGTAGTAGTAAATGTTTAACCTATAATAGTTCAGGTAGTAGTAAATGTAATGTATAATAGTTCAGGTAGTAGTAAATGTAATGTATAATAGTTCAGGTAGTAGTAAATGTTTAACCTATAATAGTTCAGGTAGTAGTAAATGTAATGTATAATAGTTCAGGTAGTAGTAAATGTAATGTATAATAGTTCAGGTAGTAGTAAATGTTTAACCTATAATAGTTCAGGTAGTAGTAAATGTAATGTATAATAGTTCAGGTAGTAGTAAATGTTTAACCTATAATAGTTCAGGTAGTAGTAAATGTTTAACCTATAATAGTTCAGGTAGTAGTAAATGTAATGTAACCTATAATAGTTCAGTTCAGGTAGTAGTAAATGTTTTCAGGTAGTAGTAAATGTAATGTATAATAGTTCAGGTAGTAGTAAATGTAATGTATAATAGTTCAGGTAGTAGTAAATGTTTAACCTATAATAGTTCAGGTAGTAGTAAATGTAATGTATAATAGTTCAGGTAGTAGTAAATGTAATGTATAATAGTTCAGGTAGTAGTAAATGTTTAACCTATAATAGTTCAGGTAGTAGTAAATCAGGTAGTAGTAAATGTAATAGTATAATAAATGTTCAGGTAGTAGTAAATGTAATGTATAATAGTTCAGGTAGTAGTAAATGTTTAACCTATAATAGTTCAGGTAGTAGTAAATGTAACCTATAATAGTTCAGGTAGTAGTAAATGTAATGTATAATAGTTCAGGTAGTAGTAAATGTTTAACCTATAATAGTTCAGGTAGTAGTAAATGTTTAACCTATATAGTTCAGGTAGTAGTAAATGTAATGTATAATAGTTCAGGTAGTAGTAAATGTTCAGGTAGTAGTAAATGTAATGTATAATAGTTCAGGTAGTAGTAAATGTAATGTATAATAGTTCAGGTAGTAGTAAATGTAATGTATAATAGTTCAGGTAGTAGTAAATGTTTAACCTATAATAGTTCAGGTAGTAGTAAATGTTTAACCTATAATAGTTCAGGTAGTAGTAAATGTAATGTATAATAGTTCAGGTAGTAGTAAATGTAACCTATAATAGTTCAGGTAGTAGTAAATGTAATGTATAATAGTTCAGGTAGTAGTAAATGTAATGTATAATAGTTCAGGTAGTAGTAAATGTAATGTATAATAGTTCAGGTAGTAGTAAATGTAATGTATAATAGTTCAGGTAGTAGTAAATGTTTAACCTATAATAGTTCAGGTAGTAGTAAATGTTTAACCTATAATAGTTCAGGTAGTAGTAAATGTAATGTATAATAGTTCAGGTAGTAGTAAATGTAATGTATAATAGTTCAGGTAGTAGTAAATGTTTAACCTATAATAGTTCAGGTAGTAGTAAATGTTTAACCTATAATAGTTCAGGTAGTAGTAAATGTTTAACCTATAATAGTTCAGGTAGTAGTAAATGTAAAATGTATAATAGTTCAGGTAGTAGTAAATGTAATGTATAATAGTTCAGGTAGTAGTAAATGTTTAACCTATAATAGTTCAGGTAGTAGTAAATGTTTAACCTATAATAGTTCAGGTAGTAGTAAATGTATAATGTATAAAATGTAGTTCAGGTAGTAGTAAATGTTTAACCTATAATAGTTCAGGTAGTAACCTATAATAGTAATGTATAATAGTTCAGGTAGTAGTAAATGTAATGTATAATAGTTCAGGTAGTAGTAAATGTTTAACCTATAATAGTTCAGGTAGTAGTAAATGTTTAATGTATAATAGTTCAGGTAGTAGTAAATAATAGTTCAGGTAGTAGTAAATGTAATGTATAATAGTTCAGGTAGTAGTAAATGTAATGTATAATAGTTCAGGTAGTAGTAAATGTTTAACCTATAATAGTTCAGGTAGTAGTAAATGTTTAACCTTCAGGTAATAATGTATAATAGTTCAGGTAGTAGTAAATGTAATGTATAAGGTAGTAGTAAATGTTTAACCTCAATAGTTCAGGTAGTAGTAGTAAATAGTTCAGGTAGTAGTAAATGTAACCTATAATAGTTCAGGTAGTAGTAAATGTTTAACCTATAATAGTTCAGGTAGTAGTAAATGTAATGTATAATAGTTCAGGTAGTAGTAAATGTAATGTATAATAGTTCAGGTAGTAGTAAATGTTCAGGTAAGTAAATGTTTAACCTAATAGTTCAGGTAGTAGTAAATGTTTAACCTATAATAGTTCAGGTAGTAGTAAATGTAATGTATAATAGTTCAGGTAGTAGTAAATGTAATGTATAATAGTTCAGGTAGTAGTAAATGTTTAACCTATAATAGTTCAGGTAGTAGTAAATGTTTAACCTATAATAGTTCAGGTAGTAGTAATAGTTCAGGTAGTAGTAAATGTTGTATAATAGTTCAGGTAGTAGTAAATGTAATGTATAATAGTTCAGGTAGTAGTAAATGTAATGTATAATAGTTCAGGTAGTAGTAAATGTTTAACCTATAATAGTTCAGGTAGTAGTAAATGTAATGTATAATAGTTCAGGTAGTAGTAAATGTTTAACCTATAATAGTTCAGGTAGTAGTAAATGTAATGTATAATAGTTCAGGTAGTAGTAAATGTAATGTATAATAGTTCAGGTAGTAGTAAATGTTTAACCTATAATAGTTCAGGTAGTAGTAAATGTAATTAAATAGTTCAGGTAGTAGTAAATGTAACTATAATAGTTCAGGTAGTAGTAAATGTAATGTATAATAGTTCAGGTAGTAGTAAATGTAATGTATAATAGTTCAGGTAGTAGTAAATGTTTAAATAGTTCAGGTATAAAATAGTTCAGGTAGTAGTAAATGTTTAACCTATAATAGTTCAGGTAGTAGTAAATGTAATGTATAATAGTTCAGGTAGTAGTAAATGTAATGTATAATAGTTCAGGTAGTAGTAAATGTAATGTATAATAGTTCAGGTAGTAGTAAATGTTTAACCTATAATAGTTCAGGTAGTAGTAAATGTTTAACCTATAATAGTTCAGGTAGTAGTAAATGTAATGTATAATAGTTCAGGTAGTAGTAAATGTAATATAATAGTTCATAAATGTATATAATAGTTCAGGTAGTTCATAATAGTTCAGGTAGTAGTAAATGTAATGTATAATAGTTCAGGTAGTAGTAAATGTAATGTATAATAGTTCAGGTAGTAGTAAATGTTTAACCTATAATAGTTCAGGTAGTAGTAAATGTAATGTATAATAGTTCAGGTAGTAGTAAATGTAATGTATAATAGTTCAGGTAGTAGTAAATGTAATGTATAATAGTTCAGGTAGTAGTAAATGTTTAACCTATAATAGTTCAGGTAGTAGTAAATGTAATGTATAATAGTTCAGGTAGTAGTAAATGTAATGTATAATAGTTCAGGTAGTAGTAAATGTTTAACCTATAATAGTTCAGGTAGTAGTAAATGTTTAACCTATAATAGTTCAGGTAGTAGTAAATGTAATGTATAATAGTTCAGGTAAATAATGTAAATAGTAATAGTAAATAATATAATAGTTCAGGTAGTAGTAAATGTTTAACCTATAATAGTTCAGGTAGTAGTAAATGTAATAATATAAAATAGTTCAGGTAGTAGTAAATGTTTAACCTATAATAGTTCAGGTAGTAGTAAATGTAATGTATAATAGTTCAGGTAGTAGTAAATGTAATGTATAATAGTTCAGGTAGTAGTAAATGTTTAACCTATAATAGTTCAGGTAGTAGTAAATGTAACCTATAATAGTTCAGGTAGTAGTAAATGTAACCTATAATAGTTCAGGTAGTAGTAAATGTAATGTATAATAATAGTTCAGGTAGTAGTAAATGTTTAACCTATAATAGTTCAGGTAGTAGTAAATGTTTAGTAAATGTAACCTAAATAGTTCAGGTAGTAGTAAATGTAATGTATAATAGTTCAGGTAGTAGTAAATGTAATGTATAATAGTTCAGGTAGTAGTAAATGTTTAACCTATAATAGTTCAGTAGTAGTAAATGTTTAACCTATAATAGTTCAGGTAGTAGTAAATGTTTAACCTATAATAGTTCAGGTAGTAGTAAATGTAATGTATAATAGTAAGTAGTAAATGTTCAGGTAGTAGTAAATGTAATGTATAATAGTTCAGGTAGTAGTAAATGTAATGTATAATAGTTCAGGTAGTAGTAAATGTAAATAATAGTTCAGGTAGTAGTAAATGTTTAACCTATAATAGTTCAGGTAGTAGTAAATGTTTAACCTATAAATAGTTCAGGTAGTAGTAAATGTAATGTATAATAGTTCAGGTAGTAGTAAATGTAATGTATAATAGTTCAGGTAGTAGTAAATGTAACCTATAATAGTTCAGGTAGTAGTAAATGTTTAACCTATAATAGTTCAGGTAGTAGTAAATGTTTAAATAGTTCAGGTAGTAAAATAGTTAATAGTTCAGGTAGTAGTAAATGTTTAACCTATAATAGTTCAGGTAGTAGTAAATGTAATGTATAATAGTTCAGGTAGTAGTAAATGTAATATAATAGTTCAGGTAGTAGTAAATGTTCATAATAGTTCAGGTAGTAGTAAATGTAATGTATAATAGTTCAGGTAGTAGTAAATGTTTAATGTATAATAGTTCAGGTAGTAGTAAATAATAGTTTAAGTAAATGTTTAACCTATAATAGTTCAGGTAGTAGTAAATGTTTAACCTATAATAGTTCAGGTAGTAGTAAATGTAATGTATAATAGTTCAGGTAGTAGTAAATGTTTAATGTATAATAGTTCAGGTAGTAGTAAATGTTTAACCTATAATAGTTCAGGTAGTAGTAAATGTTTAACCTATAATAGTTCAGGTAGTAAATGTAAATAATAGTTCAATAGTAAATAATATAATAGTTCAGGTAGTAGTAAATGTTTAACCTATAATAGTTCAGGTAGTAGTAAATGTTTAACCTATAATAGTTCAGGTAGTAGTAAATGTAATGTATAATAGTTCAGGTAGTAGTAAATGTAAATAATAGTTCAGGTAGTAGTAAATGTATATAATAGTTCAGGTAGTAGTAAATGTTTATAATAGTTCAGGTAGTAGTAAATGTAATGTATAATAGTTCAGGTAGTAGTAAATGTAATGTATAATAGTTCAGGTAGTAGTAAATGTTTAACCTATAATAGTTCAGGTAGTAGTAAATGTTCAGGTAGTAGTAATGTATAATAGTTCAGGTAGTAGTAAATGTAATGTATAATAGTTCAGGTAGTAGTAAATGTAATGTATAATAGTTCAGGTAGTAGTAAATGTTTAACCTATAATAGTTCAGGTAGTAGTAAATGTAATGTATAATAGTTCAGGTAGTAGTAAATGTTTAACCTATAATAGTTCAGGTAGTAGTAAATGTTTAACCTATAATAGTTCAGGTAGTAGTAAATGTAATGTATAATAGTTCAGGTAGTAGTAAATGTTTAACCTATAATAGTTCAGGTAGTAGTAAATGTAATGTATAATAGTTCAGGTAGTAGTAAATGTAATGTATAATAGTTCAGGTAGTAGTAAATGTTTAACCTATAATAGTTCAGGTAGTAGTAAATGTAATGTATAATAGTTCAGGTAGTAGTAAATGTTTAACCTATAATAGTTCAGGTAGTAGTAAATGTTTAACCTATAATAGTTCAGGTAGTAGTAAATGTAATGTATAATAGTTCAGGTAGTAGTAAATGTTTAACCTATAATAGTTCAGGTAGTAGTAAATGTTTAACCTATAATAGTTCAAAAATGTAATGTATTAGGTAGTAGTAAATGTAATGTATAATAGTTCAGGTAGTAGTAAATGTTTAACCTATAATAGTTCAGGTAGTAGTAAATGTTTAACCTATAATAGTTCAGGTAGTAGTAAATGTTTAACCTATAATAGTTCAGGTAGTAGTAAATGTTTAACCTATAATAGTTCAGGTAGTAGTAAATGTAATGTATAATAGTTCAGGTAGTAGTAAATGTTTAACCTATAATAGTTCAGGTAGTAGTAAATGTAATGTATAATAGTTCAGGTAGTAGTAAATGTTTAACCTATAATAGTTCAGGTAGTAGTAAATGTTTAACCTATAATAGTTCAGGTAGTAGTAAATGTTTAACCTATAATAGTTCAGGTAGTAGTAAATGTAATGTATAATAGTTCAGGTAGTAGTAAATGTTTAACCTATAATAGTTCAGGTAGTAGTAAATGTAATTAAATAGTTCCTATAAAATGTAATGTATAATAGTTCAGGTAGTAGTAAATGTAATGTATAATAGTTCAGGTAGTAGTAAATGTTTAACAGGTAGTAGTAAATGTTTAACTATAATAGTTCAGGTAGTAGTAAATGTATAATAAGGTAGTAGTAAATGTAATAGTTCAGGTAGTAGTAAATGTTCATAATAGTTCAGGTAGTAGTAAATGTAATGTAAATAGTTCAGGTATAAAATAACCTATAATAGTTCAGGTAGTAGTAAATGTTTAACCTATAATAGTTCAGGTAGTAGTAAATGTAATGTATAATATAATAGTTCAGGTAGTAGTAAATGTAATGTATAATAGTTCAGGTAGTAGTAAATGTTTAACCTATAATAGTTCAGGTAGTAGTAAATGTAATGTATAATAGTTCAGGTAGTAGTAAATGTTTAACCTATAATAGTTCAGGTAGTAGTAAATGTTTAACCTATAATAGTTCAGGTAAATGTAATGTAAATAGTTCAGGTAGTAGTAAATGTTTATGTATAATAGTTCAGGTAGTAGTAAATGTTTAACCTATAATAGTTCAGGTAGTAGTAAATGTAATGTATAATAGTTCAGGTAGTAGTAAATGTAATGTATAATAGTTCAGGTAGTAGTAAATGTTTAACCTATAATAGTTCAGGTAGTAGTAAATGTAATGTAGGTAGTAGTAAATGTTCAGGTAGTAGTAAATGTAATGTATAATAGTTCAGGTAGTAGTAAATGTTTAACCTATAATAGTTCAGGTAGTAGTAAATGTTTAACCTATAATAGTTCAGGTAGTAAATGTAAATGTTCAGGTAGTAGTAAATGTAATATAATAGTTCAGGTAGTAGTAAATGTAATGTATAATAGTTCAGGTAGTAGTAAATGTTTAACCTATAATAGTTCAGGTAGTAGTAAATGTTTAACCTATAATAGTTCAGGTAGTAGTAAATGTAATGTATAATAGTTCAGGTAGTAGTAAATGTAATGTATAATAGTTCAGGTAGTAGTAAATGTTTAACCTATAATAGTTCAGGTAGTAGTAAATGTAACCTATAATAGTTCAGGTAGTAGTAAATGTAATGTATAATAGTTCAGGTAGTAGTAAATGTAACCTATAATAGTTCAGGTAGTAGTAAATGTAACCTATAATAGTTCAGGTAGTAGTAAATGTAATTAACCTATAATAGTTCAGGTAGTAGTAAATGTTTAACCTATAATAGTTCATAGTAGTAGTTCAGGTAGTAGTAAATGTAATGTATAATAGTTCAGGTAGTAGTAAATGTAACCTATAATAGTTCAGGTAGTAGTAAATGTTTAACCTATAATAGTTCAGGTAGTAGTAAATGTTTAACCTATAATAGTTCAGGTAGTAGTAAATGTTTAACCTATAATAGTTCAGGTAGTAGTAAATGTTTAACCTATAATAGTTCAGGTAGTAGTAAATGTTTAACCTATAATAGTTCAGGTAGTAGTAAATGTTTAACCTATAATAGTTCAGGTAGTAGTAAATGTTTAACCTATAATAGTTCAGGTAGTAGTAAATGTAATGTATAATAGTTCAGGTATAAAATGTAATGTATAATAGTTCAGGTAGTAGTAAATGTTTAACCTATAATAGTTAGTAAATGTTTAACCTATAATAGTTCAGGTAGTAGTAAATGTAATGTTAATAGTTCAGGTAGTAGTAAATGTTTAACCTATAATAGTTCAGGTAGTAGTAAATGTTGTAACCTATAAAATAGTTCAGGTAGTAGTAAATGTAACCTATAATAGTTCAGGTAGTAGTAAATGTTTAATGTATAATAGTTCAGGTAGTAGTAAATGTTTAACCTATAATAGTTCAGGTAGTAGTAAATGTAATGTATAATAGTTCAGGTAGTAGTAAATGTAATGTATAATAGTTCAGGTAGTAGTAAATGTAATGTATAATAGTTCAGGTAGTAGTAAATGTAATGTATAATAGTTCAGGTAGTAGTAAATGTAATGTATAATAGTTCAGGTAGTAGTAAATGTTTAACCTATAATAGTTCAGGTAGTAGTAAATGTAATGTATAATAGTTCAGGTAGTAGTAAATGTAATGTATAATAGTTCAGGTAGTAGTAAATGTTTAACCTATAATAGTTCAGGTAGTAGTAAATGTTTAACCTATAATAGTTCAGGTAGTAGTAAATGTTTAACCTATAATAGTTCAGGTAGTAGTAAATGTTTAACCTATAATAGTTCAGGTAGTAGTAAATGTTTAACCTATAATAGTTCAGGTAGTAGTAAATGTAATGTATAATAGTTCAGGTAGTAGTAAATGTAATGTATAATAGTTCAGGTAGTAAAATGTAATGTATAATAGTTCAGGTAGTAGTAAATGTTCAGGTAGTAGTAAATAATATAATAGTTCAGGTAGTAGTAAATGTTTAACCTATAATAGTTCAGGTAGTAGTAAATGTTTATACCTATAATAGTTCAGGTAGTAGTAAATGTTTAACCTATAATAGTTCAGGTAGTAGTAAATGTAATGTATAATAGTTCAGGTAGTAGTAAATGTTTAACCTATAATAAATGTTCAGGTAGTAGTAAATGTTTAACCTATAATAGTTCAGGTAGTAGTAAATGTAATGTATAATAGTTCAGGTAGTAGTAAATGTTTAACCTATAATAGTTCAGGTAGTAGTAAATGTAATGTATAATAGTAGGTAGTAGTAAATGTAATGTATAATAGTTCAGGTAGTAGTAAATGTTTAACCTATAATAGTTCAGGTAGTAGTAAATGTTTAACCTATAATAGTTCAGGTAGTAGTAAATGTAATGTATAATAGTTCAGGTAGTAGTAAATGTAAATAGTTCATAGTATAAATGTTTAACCTATAATAGTTCAGGTAGTAGTAAATGTAATGTATAAGTTCAGGTAGTAGTAAATGTTCAGGTAGTAGTAAATGTTTAATATAATAGTTCAGGTAGTAGTAAATGTTTAACCTATAATAGTTCAGGTAGTAGTAAATGTAATGTATAATAGTTCATAATAAATGTTCAGGTAGTAGTAAATGTTTAACCTATAATAGTTCAGGTAGTAGTAAATGTTTAACCTATAATAGTTCAGGTAAATGTTTAACCTATAATAGTTCAGTAAAAATGTAATGTATAATAGTTCAGGTAGTAGTAAATGTAATGTATAATAGTTCAGGTAGTAGTAAATGTTTAACCTATAATAGTTCAGGTAGTAGTAAATGTAATGTATAATAGTTCAGGTAGTAGTAAATGTTTAACCTATAATAGTTCAGGTAGTAGTAAATGTTTAACCTATAATAGTTCAGGTAGTAGTAAATGTAATGTATAATAGTTCAGGTAGTAGTAAATGTAATGTATAATAGTTCAGGTAGTAGTAAATGTTTAACCTATAATAGTTCAGGTAGTAGTAAATGTTTAACCTATAATAGTTCAGGTAGTAGTAAATGTTTAACCTATAATAGTTCAGGTAGTAGTAAATGTAATGTATAATAGTTCAGGTAGTAGTAAATGTTTAACCTATAATAGTTCAGGTAGTAGTAAATGTAACCTATAATAGTTCAGGTAGTAGTAAATGTAATGTATAATAGTTCAGGTAGTAGTAAATGTAACCTATAATAGTTCAGGTAGTAGTAAATGTAATGTATAATAGTTCAGGTAGTAGTAAATGTAATGTATAATAGTTCAGGTAGTAGTAAATGTATAATAGTTCAGGTAGTAGTAAATGTAACCTATAATAGTTCAGGTAGTAGTAAATGTAATGTATAATAGTTCAGGTAGTAGTAAATGTAATGTATAATAGTTCAGGTAGTAGTAAATGTTTAACCTATAATAGTTCAGGTAGTAGTAAATGTTTAACCTATAATAGTTCAGGTAGTAGTAAATGTTTAACCTATAATAGTTCAGGTAGTAGTAAATGTAATGTATAATAGTTCAGGTAGTAAATGTAAATAATAGTTTAAGTAAATGTTTAACCTATAATAGTTCAGGTAGTAGTAAATGTTTAACCTATAATAGTTCAGGTAGTAGTAAATGTTTAACCTATAATAGTTCAGGTAGTAGTAAATGTAATGTATAATAGTTCAGGTAGTAGTAAATGTAACCTATAATAGTTCAGGTAGTAGTAAATGTTTAACCTATAATAGTTCAGGTAGTAGTAAATGTTTAACCTATAATAGTTCAGGTAGTAGTAAATGTAATGTATAATAGTTCAGGTAGTAGTAAATGTTTAACCTATAAGTAGTTCATAATAGGGTAGTAGTAAATGTTTAACCTATAATAGTTCACAGGTAGTAGTAAATGTAATGTATAATAGTTCAGGTAGTAGTAAATGTTTAACCTATAATAGTTCAGGTAGTAGTAAATGTTTAACCTATAATAGTTCAGGTAGTAGTAAATGTAAATAATAGTTCAGTAGTAGTAAATGTAATATAATAGTTCAGGTAGTAGTAAATGTTTAACCTATAATAGTTCAGGTAGTAGTAAATGTTTAACCTATAATAGTTCAGGTAGTAGTAAATGTAATGTATAATAGTTCAGGTAGTAGTAAATGTAATGTATAATAGTTCAGGTAGTAGTAAATGTAATGTATAATAGTTCAGGTAGTAGTAAATGTTTAACCTATAATAGTTCAGGTAGTAGTAAATGTAATGTATAATAGTTCAGGTAGTAGTAAATGTAATGTATAATAGTTCAGGTAGTAGTAAATGTAATGTATAATAGTTCAGGTAGTAGTAAATGTAATGTATAATAGTTCAGGTAGTAGTAAATGTAATGTATAATAGTTCAGGTAGTAGTAAATGTAAATAAAGTAAATGTTTAACCTATAATAGTTCAGGTAGTAAATGTTTAACCTATAATAGTTCAGGTAGGTAGTAGTAAATGTTTAACCTATAATAGTTCAGGTAGTAGTAAATGTTTAACCTATAATAGTTCAGGTAGTAGTAAATGTTTAACCTATAATAGTTCAGGTAGTAGTAAATGTAATGTATAATAGTTCAGGTAGTAGTAAATGTTTAACCTATAATAGTTCAGGTAGTAGTAAATGTATAATAGTTCAGGTAAGTAAATGTAATGTTAATAGTTCAGGTAGTAGTAAATGTAATGTATAATAGTTCAGGTAGTAGTAAATGTAATGTATAATAGTTCAGGTAGTAGTAAATGTTTAACCTATAATAGTTCAGGTAGTAGTAAATGTTTATAATAGTTCAGGTAGTAGTAAATGTTTAACCTATAATAGTTCAGGTAGTAGTAAATGTAATGTTCATAATAGTTCAGGTAGTAGTAAATGTAATGTATAATAGTTCAGGTAGTAGTAAATGTTTTCAGGTAACCTATAATAGTTCAGGTAGTAGTAAATGTTTAACCTATAATAGTTCAGGTAGTAGTAAATGTTTAATATAAATAGTTCAGGTAGTAGTAAATGTATAATAGTTCAGGTAGTAGTAAATGTAATGTATAATAGTTCAGGTAGTAGTAAATGTTTAACCTATAATAGTTCAGGTAGTAGTAAATGTTTAACCTATAATAGTTCAGGTAGTAGTAAATGTTTAATGTATAATAGTTCAGGTAGTAGTAAATGTATAGTAAATGTAATGTATAATAGTTCAGGTAGTAGTAAATGTTTAACCTATAATAGTTCAGGTAGTAGTAAATGTAATGTATAATAGTTCAGGTAGTAGTAAATGTAATAGTATAATAGTTCAGGTAGTAGTAAATGTTTAACCTATAATAGTTCATAAGTAAATGTTCAGGTAGTAGTAAATGTTTAACCTATAATAGTTCAGGTAGTAGTAAATGTTTAACCTATAATAGTTCAGGTAGTAGTAAATGTAATGTAAATAGTTCAGGTAGTAGTAAATGTTTAATAATAGTTCAGGTAGTAGTAAATGTTTAACCTATAATAGTTCAGGTAGTAGTAATAAATAGTTCAAGTAGTAAATGTATAATAATAGTTCAGGTAGTAGTAAATGTAATGTATAATAGTTCATAGTTCATAATAGTAGTAGTAAAATGTAATGTATAATAGTTCAGGTAGTAGTAAATGTAATGTATAATAGTTCAGGTAGTAGTAAATGTTTAACCTATAATAGTTCAGGTAGTAGTAAATGTAATGTATAATAGTTCAGGTAGTAGTAAATGTTTAACCTATAATAGTTCAGGTAGTAGTAAATGTTTAACCTATAATAGTTCAGGTAGTAGTAAATGTTTAACCTATAATAGTTCAGGTAGTAGTAAATGTAATGTATAATAGTTCAGGTAGTAGTAAATGTTTAACCTATAATAGTTCAGGTAGTAAATGTTTAGTAAATGTTTAACCTATAATAGTTCAGGTAGTAGTAAATGTAATGTATAATAGTAATAGTAAATGTTATAATAGTTCAGGTAGTAGTAAATGTTTAACCTATAATAGTTCAATGGTAGTAGTAAATGTAAATGTAACCTATAATAGTTCATAATAGTAGTAAATGTAATGTATAATAGTTCAGGTAGTAGTAAATGTTTAACCTATAAT
Source organism: Oncorhynchus keta (assembly GCF_023373465.1). Lineage (NCBI taxonomy): Eukaryota > Metazoa > Chordata > Actinopteri > Salmoniformes > Salmonidae > Oncorhynchus > Oncorhynchus keta. Next base: position 75,000 of record NW_026290756.1, on the reverse strand, counting down.
AGTTCAGGTAGTAGTAAATGTTTAACCTATAATAGTTCAGGTAGTAGTAAATGTAATGTATAATAGTTCAGGTAGTAGTAAATGTAATGTATAATAGTTCAGGTAGTAGTAAATGTTTAACCTATAATAGTTCAGGTAGTAGTAAATGTTTAACCTATAATAGTTCAGGTAGTAGTAAATGTTTAACCTATAATAGTTCAGGTAGTAGTAAATGTAATGTATAATAGTTCAGGTAGTAGTAAATGTAATGTATAATAGTTCAGGTAGTAGTAAATGTAATGTATAATAGTTCAGGTAGTAGTAAATGTTTAACCTATAATAGTTCAGGTAGTAGTAAATGTTTAACCTATAATAGTTCAGGTAGTAGTAAATGTAATGTATAATAGTTCAGGTAGTAGTAAATGTAATGTATAATAGTTCAGGTAGTAGTAAATGTTTAACCTATAATAGTTCAGGTAGTAGTAAATGTTTAACCTATAATAGTTCAGGTAGTAGTAAATGTAATGTATAATAGTTCAGGTAGTAGTAAATGTAATGTATAATAGTTCAGGTAGTAGTAAATGTTTAACCTATAATAGTTCAGGTAGTAGTAAATGTTTAACCTATAATAGTTCAGGTAGTAGTAAATGTTTAACCTATAATAGTTCAGGTAGTAGTAAATGTAATGTATAATAGTTCAGGTAGTAGTAAATGTAATATAATAGTTCATAATAAATGTTCATAATAGTTCAGTAGTAGTAAATGTTTAACCTATAATAGTTCAGGTAGTAGTAAATGTAATGTATAATAGTTCAGGTAGTAGTAAATGTAATGTTCAGGTAGTAGTAAATGTTCATAATAGTTCAGGTAGTAAATGTAATGTATAATAGTTCAGGTAGTAGTAAATGTAATATAATAGTTCAGGTAGTAGTAAATGTTTAACCTATAATAGTTCAGGTAGTAGTAAATGTTTAACCTATAATAGTTCAGGTAGTTCAGTAAATGTTTAATGTATAATAGTTCAGGTAGTAGTAAATGTTTAACCTATAATAGTTCAGGTAGTAGTAAATGTAATGTATAATAGTTCAGGTAGTAGTAAATGTAATGTATAATAGTTCAGGTAGTAGTAAATGTTTAACCTATAATAGTTCAGGTAGTAGTAAATGTAATGTATAATAGTTCAGGTAGTAGTAAATGTTTAACCTATAATAGTTCAGGTAGTAGTAAATGTAATGTATAATAGTTCAGGTAGTAGTAAATGTTTAACCTATAATAGTTCAGGTAGTAGTAAATGTTTAACCTATAATAGTTCAGGTAGTAGTAAATGTTTAACCTATAATAGTTCAGGTAGTAGTAAATGTAATGTATAATAGTTCAGGTAGTAGTAAATGTTTAACCTATAATAGTTCAGGTAGTAGTAAATGTTTAACCTATAATAGTTCAGGTAGTAGTAAATGTAATGTATAATAGTTCAGGTAGTAGTAAATGTAATGTATAATAGTTCAGGTAGTAGTAAATGTAATGTATAATAGTTCAGGTAGTATAATAGTTCAGGTAGTAAATGTAAATAGTTCAGGTAGTAGTAAATGTAATGTATAATAGTTCAGGTAGTAGTAAATGTAATGTATAATAGTTCAGGTAGTAGTAAATGTTTAACCTATAATAGTTCAGGTAGTAGTAAATGTTTAACCTATAATAGTTCAGGTAGTAGTAAATGTAATGTATAATAGTTCAGGTAGTAGTAAATGTAATGTATAATAGTTCAGGTAGTAGTAAATGTTTATAATAGTTCAGGTAGTAGTAAATGTAATATAATAGTTCAGGTAGTAGTAAATGTTTAATGTATAATAGTTCAGGTAGTAGTAAATGTAATGTATAATAGTTCAGGTAGTAGTAAATGTAATGTATAATAGTTCAGGTAGTAGTAAATGTAATGTATAATAGTTCAGGTAGTAGTAAATGTTTAACCTATAATAGTTCAGGTAGTAGTAAATGTTTAACCTATAATAGTTCAGGTAGTAGTAAATGTAATGTATAATAGTTCAGGTAGTAGTAAATGTAATGTATAATAGTTCAGGTAGTAGTAAATGTAATGTATAATAGTTCAGGTAGTAGTAAATGTTTAACCTATAATAGTTCAGGTAGTAGTAAATGTTTAACCTATAATAGTTCAGGTAGTAGTAAATGTTTAACCTATAATAGTTCAGGTAGTAGTAAATGTTTAATGTATAATAGTTCAGGTAGTAGTAAATGTTTAACCTATAATAGTTCAGGTAGTAGTAAATGTAATGTATAATAGTTCAGGTAGTAGTAAATGTAATGTATAATAGTTCAGGTAGTAGTAAATGTAATGTATAATAGTTCAGGTAGTAGTAAATGTTTAACCTATAATAGTTCAGGTAGTAGTAAATGTTTAACCTATAATAGTTCAGGTAGTAGTAAATGTTTAACCTATAATAGTTCAGGTAGTAGTAAATGTAATGTATAATAGTTCAGGTAGTAGTAAATGTTTAACCTATAATAGTTCAGGTAGTAGTAAATGTAATGTATAATAGTTCAGGTAGTAGTAAATGTAATGTATAATAGTTCAGGTAGTAGTAAATGTAATGTATAATAGTTCAGGTAGTAGTAAATGTTTAACCTATAATAGTTCAGGTAGTAGTAAATGTTTAACCTATAATAGTTCAGGTAGTAGTAAATGTTTAAATAGTTCAGGTAGTAGTAAATGTAATATAATAGTTCAGGTAGTAGTAAATGTAATGTATAATAGTTCAGGTAGTAGTAAATGTAATGTATAATAGTTCAGGTAGTAGTAAATGTTTAATGTATAATAGTTCAGGTAGTAGTAAATGTTTAATGTATAATAGTTCAGGTAGTAGTAAATGTAATGTATAAATGTTTAACCTATAATAGTTCAGGTAGTAGTAAATGTTTAACCTATAATAGTTCAGGTAGTAGTAAATGTAATGTATAATAGTTCAGGTAGTAGTAAATGTAATGTATAATAGTTCAGGTAGTAGTAAATAATGTAAATAGTTCAGGTAGTAGTAAATGTAATGTATAATAGTTCAGGTAGTATAAATAACCTTAAGGTAGTAGTAAATGTAATGTATAATAGTTCAGGTAGTAGTAAATGTAATGTATAATAGTTCAGGTAGTAGTAAATGTTTAACCTATAATAGTTCAGGTAGTAGTAAATGTTTAACCTATAATAGTTCAGGTAGTAGTAAATGTTTAACCTATAATAGTTCAGGTAGTAGTAAATGTAATGTATAATAGTTCAGGTAGTAAATGTAAATAATAGTTCAGGTAAATAATAGTTCAGGTAGTAGTAAATGTTTAACCTATAATAGTTCAGGTAGTAGTAAATGTTTAACCTATAATAGTTCAGGTAGTAGTAAATGTAATGTATAATAGTTCAGGTAGTAGTAAATGTTTAACCTATAATAGTTCAGGTAGTAGTAAATGTTTAACCTATAATAGTTCAGGTAGTAGTAAATGTAATGTATAATAGTTCAGGTAGTAGTAAATGTTTAACCTATAATAGTTCAGGTAGTAGTAAATGTAATGTATAATAGTTCAGGTAGTAGTAAATGTTTAACCTATAATAGTTCAGGTAGTAGTAAATGTTTAACCTATAATAGTTCAGGTAGTAGTAAATGTTTAACCTATAATAGTTCAGGTAGTAGTAAATGTTTAACCTATAATAGTTCAGGTAGTAGTAAATGTAATGTATAATAGTTCAGGTAGTAGTAAATGTTTAACCTATAATAGTTCAGGTAGTAGTAAATGTTTAACCTATAATAGTTCAGGTAGTAGTAAATGTTTAACCTATAATAGTTCAGGTAGTAGTAAATGTTTAACCTATAATAGTTCAGGTAGTAGTAAATGTTTAACCTATAATAGTTCAGGTAGTAGTAAATGTTTAACCTATAATAGTTCAGGTAGTAGTAAATGTTTAACCTATAATAGTTCAGGTAGTAGTAAATGTTTAACCTATAATAGTTCAGGTAGTAGTAAATGTTTAACCTATAATAGTTCAGGTAGTAGTAAATGTAATGTATAATAGTTCAGGTAGTAGTAAATGTTTAACCTATAATAGTTCAGGTAGTAGTAAATGTTTAACCTATAATAGTTCAGGTAGTAGTAAATGTAATGTATAATAGTTCAGGTAGTAGTAAATGTAATGTATAATAGTTCAGGTAGTAGTAAATGTAATGTATAATAGTTCAGGTAGTAGTAAATGTTTAACCTATAATAGTTCAGGTAGTAGTAAATGTAATGTATAATAGTAATAAATGTAATGTATAGTAGTAAATGTTTAACCTATAATAGTTCAGGTAGTAGTAAATGTTTAACCTATAATAGTTCAGGTAAGTAAATGTAATGTATAATAGTTCAGGTAGTAGTAAATGTAATGTATAATAGTTCAGGTAGTAGTAAATGTAATGTATAATAGTTCAGGTAGTAGTAAATGTTTAACCTATAATAGTTCAGGTAGTAGTAAATGTAATGTATAATAGTTCAGGTAGTAGTAAATGTAATGTATAATAGTTCAGGTAGTAGTAAATGTTTAACCTATAATAGTTCAGGTAGTAGTAAATGCACAAAAAAAATACAAAAAGTAAGAGTAGTCATACATAGAGTACCAGTCAACAGTTTGGACACATCTACTCCTTCCAGGGTTTTTCTTTATTTTTACTGTTTTCTACATTGTAGAATAATAGTGAAGGCATCAAAACTATGAAATAACACATATGGAATCATGTAGTAACCAAAAAAGTGTTAAACAAACCAAAATATATTTTAGATTTTAGATTCTTCAAAGTAGCCATCCTTTGCCTTGATGGTAGTTTTGCACACTCTTGGCATTCTCTCAACCAGCTTCAACTGGAATGCTTTTCCAACAGTCTTGAAGGAGTATATAGCATATATGGGAACTCTTTCAAGCATATATGGGAACTCCTTTTCCTTCACTCTGTGGTCCAACTCATCCCAAACCATCTCAATTGGGTTGAGGTCAGATGAGGCCAGGTCATCTGATGCAGCACTCCATCACTCTCCTTCTTGGTCAAATAGCCCTTACACAGCCTGGAGGTGTGTTAGGTCATTGTCCTGCTGAAAAATAAATTATAGTCCCACTAAATGCAAACCAGATAGTATGGCGTATCGCTGCAGAATGCTGTGGTAGCCATACTGGTTAAGTTTGCCTTGAATTCTAAATAAATCACAGACACTGTCACTAGCAAAGCTCCCCTACACCATCACACCACCGCCTCCATGCTCCACGGTGGGAAGCACACACGTGAAGATTATGTGGTCACCTACTCTGTGTCTCACAAAGACACAGCGGTTGGAACCAAAAATCTTACATTTAGACTCATCAGACCAAAGGGCAGATTTCCACCGGTCTAATGTCTATTGCTCGTGTTTCTTGGCCCAAGCACATCTCTTCTTCTTGTCCTAAGCACATCTCTTCTTCTTGTCCTCTTCTCATCCTTTAGTAGTGGTTTCTTTGCAGCAATTTGACCATGAAGGCCTGATTCACACAGTCTCCTCTGAACAGTTGATGTTGAGATGTGTCTGTTACTTCAACTCTGTGAAGTATTTATTTGGGCTGCAATTTCTGAGGCTGGTAACTCTATTGGGCTCACCGAGTGGCGCAGTGGTCTAAGGCACTGCATCTCAGTGCAAGAGACATCAATACAGTCCCTGGTTCAATTCCAGGCTGTATCTCATCCGGCCGTGATTGGGACAATGCCCAACGTCATCTGGTGTAGGCTGGTGTAGGCCATCAGTGTAAATAAGAATTTATTCTTAACTGACTTGGCTAGTTAAATAAAGGTAAAATAAAAAAGGCAACTGCGTCTTCCTTTTCTGTGGCGGGCCTCATGAGAGCCAGATTCATCATATCGCTTGATGTTTTTATGCAACAGCACTATCAAAGTTCTTGAAATTTTCCATGTTGACTGACCTTCATGTCTTAAAGTAATGATTGACTGTTGTTTCTCTTTGCTTATTTGAGCTGTTCTTGCCATAATATGGACGTGTTCTTTTACCAAATAGGGCTATCTTCTGTATACCAACCCTACCTTGTCACAACACAAGGAAAGAAATTCCACAAATTAGCTTTTAACAAGGCACACCTGTTAAATGAAATGCATTCCAAGTGACTACCTCATGAAACTGGTTGAGAGAATGCCAAGAGTGTGCAAGGCTCTCATCAAGGGTGGCTACTTTGAAGAATCTCAAATATAAAATATATTTTGATTTGTTGAACACTTTTTTTGGTTACTACATTGAATTGAATGTATTTGGGGTAACAGACATATACAACTAAATGTACCATGTGGACCCAGAGGATATCACTTGAAAGTATTAATTAAAAGTGGTCCTCGATGGTAAAACCAATAACACATATAATGATTCCATGCGCGTTATTTCATAGTTTTGATGTCTTCACTATTATTCTACAATGTATAAATTAGTAAAAATAAAGAACAACCATTGAATGAGTAGCTGTGTCCAAACATTTGACTGGTACTGTATATGGACGTTTACTTGTCGTCGTCGTCCCCCATTTCTCCTTGCTGTGTGTTATTAATAAATACTATACAGGTGTCCTGGATTTTTGAGTCCAGGAAGGGCGAGAGGCTCAACATAGCCACGTACCACCCCAATTTTGGGGAAATGTACCCCACGTCACCCCTGAAGGGACGAGTTAGCTTCCCCACGCCCTCCCTCAGCAACCCTTCCATCCAGATCTCTGACATCAGGATGACTGATGAAGGGAGATACATCTGTGAATACGCCACCTACCCCAGCGGCAACGAACAGGGCATCACCTCCCTCGTTATACTAGGTACGGTGTGTGTGTGTGTGTGTGTGTGTGTGTGTGTGTGTGTGTGTGTGTGTGTGTGTGTGTGTGTGTGTGTGTGTGTGTGTGTGTGTGTGTGTGTGTGTGTGTGTGTGTACCCCTGTTCTTTTAGGATGTGAGCATCTACTAAATCAAATCAAAACAATGTGTCTACTGTTTAGTCTGTCGTTGTGTGTGTGTTTGTTTTCTGTCCAATTGTGTAGTAGGGGTTTCCCTGGGATGTGTAGGTATCTTGTGTATGTTTAGGACGTGTGTATCGCTCGTGTTCTGTTGTGCGCTCTTGTGTTCTGTTGTGCGCTCTTGTGTTCTGTTGTGTGCTCTTGTGTTCTGTTGTGTGCTCTTGTGTTCTGTTGTGTGCTCTTGTGTTCTGTTGTGTGCTCTTGTGTTCTGTTGTGTGCTGTTGTGTTCTGTTGTGTTCTGTTGTGTTCTGTTGTGTGCTGTTGTGTTCTGTTGTGTGCTGTTGTGTTCTGTTGTGTTCTGTTGTGTGCTCTTGTGTTCTGTTGTGTTCTGTTGTGTTCTGTTGTGTTCTGTTGTGTTCTGTTGTGTGCTGTTGTGTTCTGTTGTGTGCTCTTGTGTTCTGTTGTGTTCTGTTGTGTTCTGTTGTGTTCTGTTGTGTTCTGCTCTAAATCTGTCTCTTTCACTGTGTGTAAGTGCTCTCGTGTCTCACCTTCCCGTATCCCACTGCCTCTGAAGGTTAACACCTTGTCTGATGCAGATTAATTGGTATTATAAGTGGCATTGTCAGATCGATGGTGTTCTTGTTAATGCATCACAACCATAGATTAGGGCACAGAGGGTTTCCTGATCAAATGACGTGACCGGGTTAAAGTAAACATTTCAGAACCATATAAAGTACATGTGTACTAAACTCCTGTCTTTAGCTCTGTCAACATCACCACCTTTCTACTGGAACAGCACAACAATTACACCAGTGACAGCGTGGCAAGGTGAGTGTTAAGAAAGTCTGCTGTCTCATTGTTGTGTAAAATGCACTTACAACCCCATTGTAGCTTGGATAAGTGTTGAAAGGGGCTGAAGTCTCTGGGAATATTACCCTGGTTTTGAGTAGGCAGAGATATGGAGATTGCACTCCTTCCTATTAGAGAGACGGTGAGAGAGACAGTTCCTCAGTTTAGGGTTCTTTAATGTTGATTTTAGATCAACACGGGTTCACACTTCTATGCCATTATCACCCAGCTATGATTATCCAATGAACTATCCAACTATCCATACAGCATGTGGTCTGGAAATAATAAACATGAATACAATGGCATCAATATTAGGATAAGGCACATATTCATTTAGCAATAACAAAACAAGATACTGCTCTCATCTGTGACAATAATACGATGCCTGAAGGGAAAATACAGCTAGCTACAGGACTACCCACCTAACAATGATAGGCTAAATGTAGCTAACATTGTTACAGAACTAGCATGAAAAGCTAGAAATGATGTAATAACTGCGAAAATATTGTTTAACTATTGACAACTTTGTCAGTAAAACATTGAGAAACAAGTACTGCACTCACAGTTTGGTATTCAGGCACAGTGATGGATAAAATAGTGGCCACAGCAACAGATGGTGAGCTGTACTTGGTAATGAATTGAACACTGCAGGCCTGTGTTAACTGTGACGTCTAGCTGTTACAATAAGTCATTTGTTTTGATTTTGATTTCTTTGTCAGATGCCCCGATCAGATTGATCAACGGTCCTAACTCCTGCTCTGGGAGAGTGGAGGTCTACCACAGTGGTAGCTGGGGGACGGTGTGTGACGACTCGTGGGACTTGAGTGACGCCCAGGTGGTGTGTAGACAGCTGGGCTGTGGGAGAGCTCTGTCTGCACCACGTGAAGCCCACTTCGGACAGGGGAACGGGACAATCTGGCTGGATGACGTTAGATGTACAGGCAGCGAGTCTAATCTCACAAGGTGCAGTCACAATGGGTTTGGGAGACACAACTGTAATCATGGTGAAGACGCTGGTGTCGTCTGTTCGGGTAGGAGTATCATTCTTTAATGATCCTTATTCATCATTTTTTATAATTCAATCAACATCTTCAGTGAAGGCTTTATGGATATAGTTAGATCACCATTCTGGTCTTTTAGACTCTGGGCCCTGTATGAATACCTTTTTTCTCCAATCTCTCATCCCCATTTTTTTTTCTCAGAATCAGAGCGTCCTTCCAACTCAGGCCCAGAGCTGGTGTGTGGTCGGCGCCTCCTAGAGGTGGGTCTCAGCCGGGCTGGTCTGGAGACTGCAGGTCTGAACGCGTTCTCTGCTCACCTGGCCGACCTCCGCTGCTCCTCCCACCAGGAAGCTAACGGCACAGTGTGGTTCCAGGTGGAGCGCAGGGAGGGCAGCTGTGGAAACACACTGACGGTGAGGACACTGACTTCTGGCTCTTTTCAATATTCTCTCTTCTTACGGTCAATTCACTTCAACTGAAGGGCAGCTCATACTGTATCTGTCAGTTGTTCATTCATATTTAGAAAACGGCACATTCAGATCCGGGATGCTGAATGGTTGATAGCTGTTAGTTATTCCTGATAATCCTGGGGGGAAATCCTGTTAACAGTTCCATTTGAATTATCAATGAGCATCCACTGTCCCACAGCCCGGCTAGGCAATTCATAAACTTCATAAACTTAATCTCCACTGGAAAAAAGCGTTGAGACATTATTTCCCATGCTTCTAGCCTAGCATTTTGTTTGCAACTGTTGGAGTTTGTCTAAACCTTGCTGCCTGCCTCTCTGAAACTGGCCATGTGGTCTGGACAAACTCCTGGCTCTGGACATGAATACTGTACAATGTGAATAATAACTACTGGCTCTACACATGAATACTGTGTCATGTGAATAACAACTTCTACACATGAATACTGTGTCATGTGAATAATAACTACTGGCTCTACACATGAATACTGTGTCATGTGAATAATAACTTCTACACCTCAGGGAGACATGACAGCGGTCTTTACTCTATTGTGTCAAGAGGTAATTTTGTTCATGTCATCCCAACTGTCATCCTCTCTTCTTCTATTTTCCAGACCAACAGCAGCCATGCCATCTACTCCAACAGTTTATTCATCTACCAGGTGCACAATGTCTCCTTCACCCGACCCGTGAGCATACCTTTCTCCTGTGCCTATCCGCTAGACACAGAGAGCAGCCTAGATGTGGCCGTCGCACCCTACCTACCGTGAGTGGAGACGCCACATTACAGGAAACAATACGAACGCCACACCACATCAAAACACACCACAACACACCATTGTAGTCCCGCCCCATCTGTGTCACACCCTGATTGGTCCAGGATTATAACAATAGTCAGTCAGATCTCTGGATATATTTACCGTAGAATGGTTTTTTAATGGAATTTTATACATCCAGTCTTGGCAGACAAATATGCACATAACAAGCTACAGCTCTGTAACTTTGTCATAAATTGACTGCATGTTTGTTTATTCCATGTGTAACTCTGTTGTTGTTTGTATCGCACTGCTTTGCTTTATCTTGGCCAGGTTGCAGTTGCAAATGAGAACTTGTTCTCAACTAGCCTACCTGGTTAAATAAAGGTGAAGTAAAATAAATAAAGAAATAAAATACATTTGTCTTGGTTTGTTCTCTTGGCACCAGGGTGGAAGGTGGAGTTTCAGGTATTGGCTCCAAGGCGTCAGCCTCCATGTCTCTGTACCACAACTCCAACTACACAGAGCCTTACCCTGCGGGTCAGAGGGTCACTCTGCCACTGGGCTCTGTTCTGCATGTGGGTGTGTCCGTCAACGAGACGGAGATGGAGCGATTTGTGGTTGTCCTGGACAACTGCTACGCCACTCACTCCCCCAACCCTGATGACCCTATGAGATATTTCATCATTCAGAACAAGTATTTATGCTTCTTTATAGTTTATAGACTGAAAAAGGCAAATCCATTCAGAAAGTAAGTTAAGAATAAATTATTATTTACAATGACGGCCTGTAAGTGTGTGTGTTTGTTCTTGGCTATATATCTGTTTATATTTGTAGGTGACTTGTCCGAGCCAGAACGGCCCATAGGACAGGAGCCTACTTCCTGTTTCTGTAGCATGAGGCAACTTAATGTACAAGTACACCCCATGGGCCTTACATCCCCAAAATAATAATAATGCTGATATGAATGCAAAGCAGACAGGCATCAGGTCCCGTTTATCTGTTTGTGTATTTTTGTAGCAGTGTACAAGTTAAACCCTGGTCCTCCCTCTCTGTTCCCCAGATGTCCTAGTGATCGTACCCAGGTGAGGGTGGAGGAGAGTGGCTCATCACTCGAGGCTCGCTTCTCTGCACTGCTGTTTCTGTTCCAGGGAGACTACCGGGACGTTTTCCTGCACTGCAGCCTCAGCCTGTGTGACCAGAGGAGCTCCTCCTGCACTCCAGTGAGTCGTGGGCCCACATGCACAAAGCGTCGCAGAGTAGGAGAGCTGATTTCGGATCAGTTTGGCCTTTTAGATTGTGGTAAATTAGAGGTGTAACCTGATCCTTGATCAGCACTCGTCAGATCCTTTGTGAATACTGGCCATGGACTCTTCATCAGCCTCTGTCTTTCTCTCTCTCTCTCTCTCTCTCTCTCTCTCTCTCTCTCTCTCTCTCTCTCTCTCTCTCTCTCTCTCTCTCTAGTGTCTCTCTCTCTCTCTAGTGTCTCTCTCTCTAGTGTCTCTCTCTCTCTCTCTCTCTCTCTTGTCTCTCTCTCTCTAGTGTCTCTCTCTCTCTAGTGTCTCTCTCTCTCTAGTGTCTCTCTCTCTCTCTCTCTCTAGTGTCTCTCTCTCTCTCTCTGTCTCTCTCTCTCTCTCTTGTCTCTCTCTCTCTCTCTAGTGTCTCTCTCTCTCTCTAGTGTCTCTCTCTCTCTCTGTCTCTCTCTCTCTCTCTCTCTCTCTCTCTCTCTCTAGTGTCTCTCTCTCTCTCTCTCTCTCTCTCTCTCTAGTGTCTCTCTCTCTCTCTCTCTCTCTCTCTCTCTCTCTCTCTCTCTCTCTCTGTCTCTCTCTCTCTCTCTAGTGTCTCTCTCTTTCTCTCTCTAGTGTCTCTCTCTCTCTAGTGTCTCTCTCTCTCTCTAGTGTCTCTCTCTCTCTCTTGTCTCTCTCTCTCTAGTGTCTCTCTCTCTCTCTTGTGTCTCTCTCTCTCTCTTGTGTCTCTCTCTCTCTCTCTCTCTCTCTCTGTCTCTCTCTCTCTCTCTCTCTCTCTCTCTCTCTCTCTCTAGTCTCTCTCTCTCTCTCTCTCTCTAGTCCCTCTCTCTCTCTCTCTAGTCTACTGGTACAGTACTCTCTTACCCTTCTAAAACATTTTTTCCCCCACAGTTGTGTTCCAGACGAAGGAGATCCCGTTCCATCTCCAGTTCCGTCCCCCTTAATCCCGTCACCATCGGTCCAATCAGCTGTGCGTATTATGCCTCTGCCAAACACACGGACAGTGCTGATGATGCTATAGGACACACACACACACACATAAAGGTAACAGTTTCTCTCTGTTTGTCTTCCAGGGACTTGGAGTCTGGACTGAGTCTTGGGAGGTACTGCAGTGAGCCGTATCTGTTTCATTGTCCTTATACTTTTGAATGTACTTTTTCACATATCTCTCTGGTTGTGTTTTGTGACTATTGAATATTGTCTTTGTGTTTCATTGTTGCAGTAAGTATCCATACCCAGACATTCAGCTGTCTTAGAGGTGTTGACCTTTTTCTGCAGCCTTAAAGGCCTAATGCAGTCAAAACTCTGTTGTTCCGGCCTCCCGGGTGGTGCAGTGGTCTAGGGCACTGCATCACAGTGCTGGCTGTGCCACCAGAGACTCTGGGTTTGCGCCCAGGCTCTGTTGCAGCTGGTCGTGACTGGGAGGTCCGTGGGGCGACGCACAATTGGCCTAGCGTCGTCCGGATTAGGGAAGGTTTGGCCGGTAGGGATGTCCTTGTCTCATCGCAAACTAGCGACTCCTGTGGCGGGCCGGGCGCAATGCACGCTAACCAGGTCGCCAAGTGCATAGTGTTTCCTCCGACACGGCTGCGGCTGGCTTCCGGGTTGGTTTCCGGGTTGGCTTCCGGGTTGGATGAGCGCTGTGTTAAGAAGCAGTGCGGCTTGGTTGGGTTGTGTTTCGGAGGACGCATCGCTGTCGACCTTCATCTCTCCCGAGCCGGTACAGGAGTTGTAGCGATGAGACAAGATAGTAACTACTAACAATTGGATACATGAAAAGGGGGTAAAATTGTTGTTCCTCATTTTTATATCACATTGTATGAAACTAACAGCTCATGTAAAAGTATGAAAAAATTGTATCACTGTTATTTCCTGATAGTTAGTGGTTGAAAATACAATCTACACAGGACCGTCTAATCAGCAGGTTTGCATGGGTGGGAGTTTCAGCTCTCCATGGTGACATCACCATGCGGTAAATTGGTTAATAGACAAATAACAAAGAGAATTCCAAACCTCTCTGTCAATAAGTTAGTTTTAAGTTTTCCCATCTCCACTCAGACCACTCCCAGACAGTCCTAGCAAAATTCTTGTTTGAGATAGTTTTTTGCTTAAAGCTGTTTTTTGCCCATTTGAATGGGGCTATTATAGTAAGTTGCGGAATTGTTTGTTACCTAGAAATGATTTGATATTGATATAAAAATATGAAAACGGATGCATTGGTACTTTAAAACCACAGCCTTAAAAAATTTGGGGATCATTGCTTTGAAGCAGTTTTTAAAAATGTGATGGTGATTTGATAGATGTGTATCATTCTATTATTTGTGTGATATATTGATTATTATAAACTGGGTGATTCAAGCCCTGAATGCTGATTGGCTGAAAGCCGTAGTCTGTCAGACAATAAACCACGGGTATGAAAAAAGATGACTTGACACTCTTGGCATATACCTTTAACTCTTCTAATTACATTGGTAACCAGTTTATAGTAGCAATAAGACACCTTGAGGGTGTGTGGTACATGGCCAATATACCACGGCTAAGGGGTGTATCCAGACACTCCCTGTTGCGTGGTGCATAAGAACAGCCCTTAGCCATGTTATATTGGCCATATACCAAACCGCCTCGGGCCTTAATGCTTAATTAATGACAGTCTCTTTGGTTTTGATGGTTTGTTAAGGTGGGTTAATGTGTTGATTTTATTTCAGGTTTATTTTTTGACTTAATTGAACTTTTAACAATTATTGATTTATTTGAACCTTCCTTTTGAACCAGACTATTGACTTTGATTTTGAGTGAACATTGAAAAACATTCTGTAAAACTGACTTAAGACAAATAAAATGATAATCTTGAAATCCCTGGCCATTTTACCTGTTTAAGTGACTGTTGAGAACTGAAATTGAAGAGGAGAATGTAATTAAAGCTTGTGTGTAATTGGGGCACAGCTAATAAATGGGGTTAAATCATGTATTTTTGTGTAATCTGAGTAATTGTTTTAGGTTGATTAAAAATGTAGATGTATTTAATTTTTCAATTTTGTTTAACTGTGCATGTTTCTTGTGATGTAGCCTAGTACTGATTGTATTGATGGATATATATATATATCTACAGGACCAGTCAAAGGTTTGGACACACCTACTCATTCAAGGGTTTTTCTTTATTTTGACTATTTTCTACCTTGTAGAATAATAGTGAAGACATCAAAACTATGAAATAACACATATGGAATCATGTAGTAAACAAAAAAAGTGTTCAACTAATTGTATATAGTAGATTCTTCAAAGTAGCCACCCTTTTCCTTGATGAAAACTTTGCACACTCTTGGCATTCTCTCAACCAGCTTCATGAGGTAGTCACCTGGGATGCATTTCAATTAACAGGTGTGCCTTGTTAATTTGTGGAATTTCTTTCCTTCTTAATGCATTCGAGACAATCAGTTCTGTTGTGTGTGACAAGGTAGGGGTAGCATATTAAAGATAGGCCTATTTGGTTAAGACCTAGTCTTATATATACAGTTGAAGTTGGAAGTTTACATATACCTTAGCCAAATACATTTAAACTTTGTTTTTCACAATTACTGACATTTAATCCTAGTAAAAATTCCCTGTCTTAGGTCAGTTCGGATCACCACTTCATTTTAAGAATGTGAGTGTCAGAATAATAGTAGAGTGGTTTATTTCAGCATTTCTTTCTTTCATCACATTCCCAGTGGGTCAGAAGTTTACATACACTCAATTAGTATTTGGTAGCATTGCCTTTAAATTGTTTAACTTGGGTCAAACGTTTCGTGTAGCCTTCCACAAGCTCCCCACAATAAGTTTGGAAACTTTTGGAAAAATCCTTCTGACAGAGCTGGTGTAACGGAGTCAGGTTTGTAGGCCTCCTTACTCGCACACGTTTTTTTCAGTTCTGCCCACAAATTTTCTATAGGATTGAGGTCAGGGCTTTGTGATGGCCACTCCAATACCTTGACTCGGTTGTCCTTAAACCATTTTGCCACAACTTTGGAAGTATGCTTGGGGTCATCGTCCATTTGGAAGACCCATTTGCGACCAAGCTTTAACTTCCTGACTGATGTCTTCAGATGTTGCTTCAATATATCCACATAATTTTCCATGCCATTTATTTTGTGAAGTGCACCAGTCTCTCCTGCAGCAAAGCACCCCCACAACATGATGCTACCACCCTGTGCTTCACGGTTGGGATGGTGTTCTTCGGCTTACAAGCCTCCCCCTTTTTCCTCCAAACATAAAGTTGGTCATTATGGCCAAACAGTTCTATATCTGTTTCATCAGACCTGAGGACATTTCTCCAAAAAGTACAATCTTTGTCCCCATGTGCAGTTACAAACTGTAATCTGGCTTTTTTATAGCGGTTTTGGAGCAGTGGCTTCTTCCTTGCTGAGTGGCCTTTCAGGTTATGTCGATATAGGACTTGTTTTACTGTGGGTATACATACATTTGTACCTGTTTCCTCCAGCATCTTCACAAGGTCCTTTGCTGTTGTTGTTCTGCGATTGATTTGCACTTTTCACACAAGTATGGGGCAGCAGGGTAGCCTAGTGGTTAGAGTGTTGAGTAACCAAGTAACTGAAAGGTTGCAAGTTCAAATCCCCGAGCTGACAAGGTACAAATCTGTTGTTCTACCCCTGGACAGGCAGTAAACCTATCATTGACAATCTTAACTGACTTATCTAGTTAAATAAAGATAAACTAAAAAAATATCAATCTCTTGGAGACAGAACACCTCTCCTTCCTGAGTGGTATGATGGCTGCACAGTCCCATAGTGTTGGTACATTGTTTGTTCAGATGAATGTGGTACCTTCAGGCATTTGGAAATTGCTCCCAAGGATGGACCAGACTTGTAGAGGTCAATTTTTAAAAATGATTTCTTTTGATTTTCCCATGACGTCAAGCAAAGAGGCACTAAGTTTTGAAGGTATCAGAAGCTTCTAAAGCCATGACATCATATTCTGGGATTTTTCCAAGCTGTTTAAAGGCACAGTCAATTTAATGTATGTAAACTTCTGACCCACTGGAATTGTGATACAGTGAATTATAAGTGAAATAATCTGTATGTAAACAATCGTTGGAAAATACTTGTGTCCAAGTAGATGTCTTAACCGACTTGCCAAAACTATAGTTTGCTAACAAGAGATTTGTGGAGTGGTTGAAAAACGAGTTTTAATGACTCGAACCTACATGTATGTAAACTTCCGACTTCAACTGTATATATTGTAATGACCTGACTAGATCATAAAGGAACAATTGTCCAGACAGAGGATTGAGTTTACGAATTGACGTTTTATTAAACCAATTTTACACAGGCAGGCTACTGTTTGGCCATAGCCCACGCCAAATAAATGAAAGATAACCCACAAGCTAATCGTGACCTTCTCTTGTGAAGCCCAGACGTAATAGAGAGAACAAAGGCTAAACCTGGTTTTAACCTCTTATGTTCCACCCCCCTAGGTTGATTGGCATGTCGGACCCGGCGAACACTGGGTACTGGTATGTACAACACAACCACCTACTAGCCTAACACACAGCTGTCTGTGCAGGTCGCTACACACCCCCACCACAAATCCCACTTCTGACACCAGTGTAATGAAACAGCAGGGAGCAGGTCTCGAGCCCTCGACCTTTGAGCCCGAGGTCCGGCGCGCTATCGACTGTGCCGCAAAAGCATGCTCGTGCGGCAGGGTCTTTACACTATATATATATATATACTTTTATATTTCTTTATTATATTTTTTAAAAGCCTGCTTTCAACGGGGAACAAATGTATTACTTATTAAATGCACATTTCTGAGAATGAGGGAAGGGAGGGACTGACTTTCACACTCCACCCACAACGAGGAGGCAGTTCTATTGAAACCGAAGGCGACACGTTACCATTGTTTTCTGCAAAAAGAAAAACCATAAAACGCATGTCCTTTTCCGTAGAATGATGTAGCCACAGTACGTTTTTATTACTTTAAGCCAATTGATTTGGTATTTAGTCGAGATATTTCGAGACAGTTGAAGAGAACCACGCAGACAGACAATCATGTGAATGGACATTTTTTCGTTGAGTGAAACAGCAGCAGAGGCAAACGATTTGAGAAATCATCAAATCTGAAGGTAGGTTGCTAACCCTTTTATGTATGACAATAAAATGACTGTCGTTAATTTAGGCGACTGTCTGAATTGCATGGGCTGTAAAAATGCAACTACCACTATCCTTGCATTTGACGCGAATGGTGCACTGTTAGTAGCCTACAAGCTACAATAATACTAGACTATTGGTCTATTTAGTCTTGTTTGTGGTTATTTATGTGCGCTAGTGTGAGGATTAAGTTTGGATTCGAGTTAATACTTGGTTTATCAATGGATTATTGTTGCTATCGCCTACGAAACGGCCAAGTGAAATGTCGCAGTGATTGAACAACTCTTCATTGAAGTGAATCCTTCCTTTAGTTCCATTAGTCGACATTAAAACGTGTACAGGGCTTCTGAGACTCGCTTGAACTGTCCATTAGAGTAGTCCTGAAAGCATAGTTGATTTGGTTCAGAATATGAGGCAGCTACATTCTCCAGTGCACTCCAAGACATTGAGATTCAGCAACAGATCAGAGTTTGCCGCCATTTCAAAAGCCCTCCCTCAGGCTCTCAAATCTTCACTTCCGTCGACACGCCCATTTCTGGTAGGAGGGGGAAATAATAAAAGTGGCTCTTCAATGAACTGATATGAAATTACACTTCATATTAGGTTTTAAATAGTTGCTGTAATTACATTAAAATGTTTACATCCCATTAAATCACAGAAGTAATTCATACGTCTCTGCCTATCCAGATAAATGGCATGAGTAATCCAATTTGTGCTTTATCTTTAATGTGATTTGATGGTGTGATGCAATTTTGTAGCTTCCAGAGGCACGCAGAGGCCAATTTGAGCACAGTATCACTGTGCAGGAGCCTCTCAAATTTTGTAACAATGTGGAGGGCTCGGTATAGCTCCACATTGACATTATTGGTTGATGCCAGATGAGGGGCGTGAGGACCTCTATAAATGCTGCAAGTCCAATGCAGACATCAGATTGATCTGAAAATGTGATCGGAGGCTCCGTATGGAGGGTGACACAATTGTGGAGCCTCCAAAGGCACGTAGAGGCCAAATTGTGCTCTGTACCGCATTGCTGTGCACCTCCCACATTTTGTAACAATGCAGAGGGCTCCGTATAGCTCAGCATTGACATGATTGGTTGACAGTAGGTGGGGGCGGGAGATCCTGTATAAACACAAACGCACTTCCCTCACAACTTCATTCACAACAGCTCTGCTGCTCCGGGAAGAGCAAGAAGTATGGATGCTGCACTGCCAATGCAGAGGTCGGCTTGACCATGCAGAGCCTTTTAAACATGTACCATATGCACAGCAGTGTTCTAGAATATCAGACCGTTGGCTTTCATAGGTTGTCTTTTTTTATGATTCTCAAACAATTTCTCCAACTGTCAACCCATTTCAATAGAATAAAGGACTTGTACGCAGAGTTTGTTGGGAATTTTGTTGAGGTGCGTGTTCTGGCATTGCATCCCCTTCTGATGGTGGTCTCAGTCTGTAGACTCTGAATATGTGGACGCTTTACGTTGTTTCGTCGCCCCATTCATTTTCAATGGAGGGAAGTGAAGCGGGGGGAGGACCGTTGGGCGACGTGAACAGGGTGGGACCAAAGTTGGGGAAAGCTGAACTTCATGCAAATACTTTGCCGATATCGGGCGCTATTGACCAATTGAAGCTCACGTTAGCATCCAGCAGCTACTGGATTGGCTATTGATAACTAGCAATATACCTAGCATGCTTGCGAGCATCCACATTAGGGTGAGGCTGGCAAGGCGAAATACAAGTGCTAGTTAATCAAGACGGTTATGCATACATCTCACGTCAGTGTTACAACCTTACGTTTTTCAGTTAAAATGACATCAGAACAAATAATGCTTTGATCTGGCAAAAAAATAAATAAATGTGGACATCAGTCTGTGTTATGATCACCGACCCAACTAATACCGTCATCACCGACCCAACTAATACCGTTATGATCACCGACCCAACTAATACCGTTATGATCACCGACCCAACTAATACCGTCATGATCACCGACCCAACTAATACCGTTATGATCACCGACCCAACTAATACCGTTATGATCACCGACCCAACTAATACCGTTATGATCACCGACCCAACTAATACCGTTATGATCACCGACCCAACTAATACCGTTATGATCACCGACCCAACTAATACCGTTATGATCACCGACCCAACTAATACCGTTATGATCACCGACCCAACTAATACCGTTATGATCACCGACCCAACTAATACCGTCATCACCGACCCAACTAATACCGTTATGATCACCGACCCAACTAATACCGTTATGATCACCGACCCAACTAATACCGTTATGATCACCGACCCAACTAATACCGTTATGATCACCGACCCAACTAATACCGTTATGATCACCGACCCAACTAATACCGTTATGATCACCGACCCAACTAATACCGTTATGATCACCGACCCAACTAATACCGTTATGATCACCGACCCAACTAATACCGTTATGATCACCGACCCAACTAATACCGTTATGATCACCGACCCAACTAATACCGTTATGATCACCGACCCAACTAATACCGTTATGATCACCGACCCAACTAATACCGTTATGATCACCGACCCAACTAATACCGTTATGATCACCGACCCAACTAATACCGTTATGATCACCGACCCAACTAATACCGTTATGATCACCGACCCAACTAATACCGTTATGATCACCGACCCAACTAATACCGTTATGATCACCGACCCAACTAATACCGTTATGATCACCGACCCAACTAATACCGTTATGATCACCGACCCAACTAATACCGTTATGATCACCGACCCAACTAATACCGTCATGATCACCGACCCAACTAATACCGTTATGATCACCGACCCAACTAATACCGTTATGATCACCGACCCAACTAATACCGTTATGATCACCGACCCAACTAATACCGTTATGATCACCGACCCAACTAATACCGTCATCACCGACCCAACTAATACCGTTATGATCACCGACCCAACTAATACCGTCATCACCGACCCAACTAATACCGTTATGATCACCGAATACCATCACCGTCCCAACTAATACCGTCATCACCGACCCAACTAATACCGTCACCACCGACCCAACTAATACCGTCATCACCGACCCAACTAATACCGTTATGATCACCGACCCAACTAATACCGTTATCACCGATCAACTAATACCGTTATGACCCAACTAATACCGTTATGATCACCGACCCAACTAATACCGTTATGATCACCGACCCAACTAATACCGTTATGATCACCGACCCAACTAATACCGTTATGATCACCGACCCAACTAATACCGTTATGATCACCGACCCAACTAATACCGTTATGATCACCGACCCAACTAATACCGTCATCACAGACCCAACTAATACCGTCATCACCGACCCAACTAATACCGTCACCACCGACCCAACTAATACCGTCATCACCGACCCAACTAATACCGTCATCACCGACCCATCACCACCGACCCAACTAATACCGTCACCACCGACCCAACTAATACCGTCATCACCGACCCAACTAATACCGTCATCACCGACCCAACTAATACCGTCATCACCGACCCAACTAATACCGTCATCACCGACCCAACTAATACCGTTATGATCACCGACCCAACTAATACCGTCACCACCGACCCAACTAATACCGTTATGATCACCGACCCAACTAATACCGTCACCACCGACCCAACTAATACCGTTATGATCACCGACCCAACTAATACCGTCATCACAGACCCAACTAATACCGTCATCACCGACCCAACTAATACCGTCACCACCGACCCAACTAATACCGTCATCACCGACCCAACTAATACCGTCATCACCGACCCAACTAATACCGTCATCACCGACCCAACTAATACCGTCATCACCGACCCAACTAATACCGTCACCACCGACCCAACTAATACTGTCATCACCGACCCAACTAATACCGTCATCACCGACCCAACTAATACCGTCATCACCGACCCAACTAATACCGTTATGATCACCGACCCAACTAATACCGTCACCACCGACCCAACTAATACCGTTATGATCACCGACCCAACTAATACCGTCACCACCGACCCAACTAATACCGTTATGATCACCGACCCAACTAATACCGTTATGATCACCGACCCAACTAATACCGTCATCACCGACCCAACTAATACCGTCATCACCGACCCAACTAATACCGTTATGATCACCGACCCAACTAATACCGTTATGATCACCGACCCAACTAATACCGTTATGATCACCGACCCAACTAATACCGTCATCACAGACCCAACTAATACCGTCATCACCGACCCAACTAATACCGTCATCACCGACCCAACTAATACCGTCATCACCGACCCAACTAATACCGTCATCACCGACCCAACTAATACCGTTATGATCACCGACCCAACTAATACCGTCATCACCGACCCAACTAATACCGTTATGATCACCGACCCAACTAATACCGTTATGATCACCGACCCAACTAATACCGTTATGATCACCGACCCAACTAATACCGTCATCACCGACCCAACTAATACCGTCATCACAGACCCAACTAATACCGTCACCACCGACCCAACTAATACCGTCATCAGACCCAACTAATACCGTCATCACCGACCCAACTAATACCGTTTTGATCACCGACCCAACTAATACAGTCACCACAGACCCAACTAATACCGTTATGATCACCGACCCAACTAATACCGTCATCACCGACCCAACTAATACCGTTATGATCACCGACCCAACTAATACCGTTATGATCACCGACCCAACTAATACCGTTATGATCACCGACCCAACTAATACCGTCATCACCGACCCAACTAATACCGTCATCACAGACCCAACTAATACCGTCATCACCGACCCAACTAATACCGTCACCACCGACCCAACTAATACCGTCATCACCGACCCAACTAATACCGTCATCACCGACCCAACTAATACCGTCATCACCGACCCAACTAATACCGTCATCACCGACCCAACTAATACCGTCATCACCGACCCAACTAATACCGTTATGATCACCGACCCAACTAATACCGTCATGATCACCGACCCAACTAATACCGTCATCACCGACCCAACTAATACCGTTATGATCACCGACCCAACTAATACCGTTATGATCACCGACCCAACTAATACCGTCATCACCGACCCAACTAATACCGTCATCACCGACCCAACTAATACCGTTATGATCACCGACCCAACTAATACCGTCATCACCGACCCAACTAATACCGTCATCACCGACCCAACTAATACCGTCATCACCGACCCAACTAATACCGTCATGATCACCGACCCAACTAATACCGTTATGATCACCGACCCAACTAATACCGTCATCACCGACCCAACTAATACCGTCATCACCGACCCAACTAATACCGTCATCACCGACCCAACTAATACCGTCATCACCGACCCAACTAATACCGTCATCACCGACCCAACTAATACCGTCATCACCGACCCAACTAATACCGTCATCACCGACCCAACTAATACCCTCGTTGTGGAGGAGTGCTTTAATACCACCGACCCAACTAATACCGTCATCACCGACCCAACTAATACCGTTATGATCACCGACCCAACTAATACCGTCATCACCGACCCAACTAATACCGTCATCACCGACCCAACTAATACCGTCATCACCGACCCAACTAATACCGTCATCACCGACCCAACTAATACCGTTATGATCACCGACCCAACTAATACCGTCATCACCGACCCAACTAATACCGTCATCACCGACCCAACTAATACCGTTATGATCACCGACCCAACTAATACCGTCATCACCGACCCAACTAATACCGTCATCACCGACCCAACTAATACCGTCATCACCGACCCAACTAATACCGTCATCACCGACCCAACTAATACTCTCATTGTGGAGTGCTTTAATAGTTGTCAGGCTTTACTGTAGTCTACCACTGACAGTAATATGTTTATGTTCATGGGGGATTGAAAGGTCCTGTGAACCAGACTGCACTCTAAATGATTTGTATTTATTGTGTTTGTCTTCAGATGTCAGCAGGAAAGGATATCTACAAACGGGTCAAAGCAGAGGTCCGGGCCAACCTGAAAATGTTGAAGTCGAAGAAGTTCAGCCGATTTCGACACCATCTGTGTAGGAAGATGGATGATAAGAGTGTTGAGATGATGGGAGTGAAAGACATTGTGTCGGTACTGATGAAGAAATATGGAGAAAAGGCCTGTCACATTGTGTCCTCACTTCTAAAAGACAGTAAATATCGGAGTAAACGGAGACGAAGTCAACAAGGTGAGTATAGGCATTAATACTCTATAACTCAAATGTATGAGTTCACACAGGAGTAAAGGAGGGATTTTGGGCTTAGTCTTGATTATAGTATTTACCCAGTAGCGTTTGATTTTCTTCTAATAAAGTTGTAAGCATAATTGTTTAGCGTACCACATATCCGGTAAACTCCCCTCAGAATAAAATATCGGTGTGGGAATTGTATTACAACAGTGAATTTTATGACCTATATTGTAAAACAACCATGTATTTGATGACCTATATGCAATGTTTTCTGTATCTTTTTAAATTTTTATATTTTATTTATTTATTTCACCTTTATTTAACCAGGCAGGCAAGTTGAGAACAAGTTCTCATTTACAATTGCGACCTGGCCAAGATAAAGCAAAGCAGTTCGATACATACAACAACACAGAGTTACACATGGAGTAAAACAAACATACAGTCAATAATACAGTAGAAAAATAAGTCTATATACAATGTGAGCAAATGAGGTGAGATAAGGGGGTAAAGGCAAAAAAAGGCCATGGTGGCAAAGTAAATACAATATAGCAAGTAAAACACTGGAATGGTAGATTTGCAGTGGAAGAATGTGCAAAGTAGAGAGAAATAATGGGGGTGCAAAGGAGCAAAATAAATAAATACAGTAGGGGAGAGGTAGTGGTTTGGGCTAAATTATAGATGGGCTATGTACAGGTGCTGTGAGCTGCTCTGACAGCTGGTGCTTAAAGCTAGTGAGGGAGATAAGTGTTTCCAGTTTCAGAGATTTTTGCAGTTCGTTCCAGTCATTGGCAGCAGAGAACTGGAAGGAGAGGCGGCCAAAGTAAGAATTGGTTTTGGGGGTGACCAGAGAGATATACCTGCTGGAGTGCGTGCTACTGGTGGGTGCTGCTATGGTGACCAGCATGCTGAGATAAGGGGGGACTTTACCTAGCAGGGTCTTGTAGATGACCTGGAGCCAGTGGGTTTGGCGACGAGTATGAAGCGAGGGCCAGCCAACGAGAGCGTACAGATCGCAGTGGTGGGTAGTATATGGGGCTTTGGTGACAACGGATGGCACTGTGATAGACTGCATCCTATTTATTGAGTAGGGTATTGGAGGCTGTTTTGTAAATGAAGTAGTCGAGGATCGGTAGGATGGTCAGTTTTACAAGGGTATGTTTGGCAGCATGAGTGAAGGATGCTTTGTTGCGAAATCTAGAATTTGCTTCCTATTTAACTTTGGATTGGAGATGTTTGATGTGAGTCTGGAAGGAGAGTTTACAGTCTAACCAGACACCTAGGTATTTGTAGTTGTCCACATATTCTAAGACAGAACCGTCCAGAGTAGTGATGTTGGATGGGCGGGCAGGTGCAGGCAGCGATCTTATGTGCTTGTTTCCTGGATTTTGATTGAGCCTACTTAAAACAGTGTTTTCAATGGAGAATTCATAAAACAATCTCAGTTTAATTCTTTTCAGTCCATGGGTAGGCTTCATTTTGGTCCTAAAAAGGCCCTTAATCTCTCTCTCTAATCAATGTTAAATGATTCACCAAATCCGTCTTTCCTCCATAGGCTTTGAGAACAAAGAGAACCAGACAATCTCAATGGATGACCAACAGGTAATTGGGCTTTTTTTGTGTGTTCTTTCCAGATACAGGGATTCTGAATGTTCCTAAAGATGTGTTTGGGACATAGTGTTTTTACATTTACATTTACATTTAAGTCATTTAGCAGACGCTCTTATCCAGAGCGACTTACAAATTGGTGCATTCACCTTATGACATCCAGTAGAACAGTCACTTTACAATAGTGCATCTAAATCTTAAAGGGGGGGGGGGTGAGAAGGATTACTTATCCTATCCTAGGTATTCCTTAAAGAGGTGGGGTTTCAGGTGTCTCCGGAAGGTGGTGATTGACTCCGCTGTCCTGGCGTCGTGAGGGAGTTTGTTCCACCATTGGGGGCCAGAGCAGCGAACAGTTTTGACTGGGCTGAGCGGGAACTGTACTTCCTCAGTGGTAGGGAGGCGAGCAGGCCAGAGGTGGATGAACGCAGTGCCCTTGTTTGGGTGTAGGGCCTGATCAGAGCCTGGAGGTACTGAGGTGCCGTTCCCCTCACAGCTCCGTAGGCAAGCACCATGGTCTTGTAGCGGATGCAACTGGAAGCCAGTGGAGAGAGCGGAGGAGCGGGGTGACGTGAGAGAACTTGGGAAGGTTGAACACCAGACGGGCTGCGGCATTCTGGATGAGTTGTAGGGTTTAATGGCACAGGCAGGGAGCCCAGCCAACAGCGAGTTGCAGTAATCCAGACGGGAGATGACAAGTGCCTGGATTAGGACCTGCGCCGCTTCTTGTGTGAGGCAGGGTCGAACTCTGCGGATGTTGTAGAGCATGAACCTACAGGAACGGGCCACCGCCTTGATGTTAGTTGAGAACGACAGGGTGTTGTCCAGGATCACGCCAAGGTTCTTAGCGCTCTGGGAGGAGGACACAATGGAGTTGTCAACCGTGATGGCGAGATCATGGAACGGGCAGTCCTTCCCGGGAGGAAGAGCAGCTCCGTCTTGCCGAGGTTCATCTTGAGGTGGTGATCCGTCATCCACACTGATATGTCTGCCAGACATGCAGAGATGCGATTCGCCACCTGGTCATCAGAAGGGGGAAAGGAGAAGATTAATTGTGTGTCGTCTGCATAGCAATGATAGGAGAGACCATGTGAGGTTATGACAGAGCCAAGTGACTTGGTGTATAGCGAGAATAGGAGAGGGCCTAGAACAGAGCCCTGGGGGACACCAGTGGTGAGAGCGCGTGGTGAGGAGACAGATTCTCGCCACGCCACCTGGTAGGAGCGACCTGTCAGGTAGGACACAATCCAAGCGTGGGCCGCGCCGGAGATGCCCAACTCGGAGAGGGTGGAGAGGAGGATTTGATGGTTCACAGTATCGAAGGCAGCCGATATGTCTAGAAGGATGAGAGCAGAGGAGAGAGAGTTAGCTTTAGCTGTGCGGAGCGCCTCCGTGATACAGAGAAGAGCAGTCTCAGTTGAATGACTAGTCTTGAAACCTGACTGATTTGGATCGAGAAGGTCATTCAGAGAGAGATAGCGGGAGAGCTGGCCAAGGACGGCACGTTCAAGAGTTTTGGAGAGAAAAGAAAGAAGGGATACTGGTCTGTAGTTGTTGACATCGGAGGGATCGAGTGTAGGTTTTTTCAGAAGGGGTGCAACTCTCGCTCTCTTGACACTGCCATTGATGCTTTCACCATTTTGAGTAGTCAACTGGGTGGGGCTTGGTATGTGTTAGGAGGGATCATAGAATTCCATTCAGGTCAGCAGGAGGAATCAGCCAATGAATTATTCTGCTGTGTGAACATTCTGTAACTGTAGGTGGCAGTAAATCACCAACCTGGTCTCTGTTCCTGTTTAGACCAAACACACTGCAGCACAGTATGCAGCTACACTCTAGCACAGTAGGTGGTGGTATGATCCTATTCAGTTTATTTATGAAGTGTCACTACACTCATAGAAGTAAAGAGAACCCACAATGGCTCTGGCCTTGTTGTCACAGAAGTGGCCATTGCTGAAGATAGAAGATGAGCTGTCTAGTACATCTCTATGGTATGGGGTGACGAGGCTAATATGTTATTGTTTCTTTCCCTGTGATGGATGTGTCATCTCTGTCTAAGGCCAACCACGCTGGAGGACCACTCGGTGCGATGCCAAGTGGCGCTCGGTATTCAAACACCGCAACTAATGGAAGCAACGTTAATGCACCAATGCTAACAAGGTGTTCAGTTGGAAAGGACTTGCATTTAAGTTGTACCACAAATATTTATGGTGAGAGAAGGTGTCAGGACTTTTGGGGCAAAACCTGGGTGGATCACTGTTTTTATAAATTGTATACATCTTTGTAAGTTGCTCTTCTATCCTAGTTTATTGTGATGTTTATGACATGTATTTTCTCTCTAGGCCATGTGCCTGGAGGGGAGATGATTGACCAGCAGGTAATGAAAGGGATTTCTTATAGACAATCTTTAGAAGATTATGGACTGTTGCCAGCATTAAATCTATGTTATTGAAACACTGTATTTGAAAGGGTATTTGAAATCTAAATGTCTGTTTTGCTAATTCCTGTAGGTGCTAGTGTATGACCAGAGCAAGGAGAAACAGAGTAAGTCAAATTCAGTTGTTATCCCAGAGCAGAAAAACAGACTAATTTCACCCAAAATAACACTTTCATAATTATTTATTTTGCTCTTTTTGAAGACATCCTTCACATCAGAGACGAGATCAAAAAACACCAGAAGATTAAGTCTGAAAACATACTAGAGGGTATTGACACCCAAAGCACATCAGTCCTTAACAAGGTCTATACAGAGTTGTACATTGTCACCTGTGATTCTACCAGCATCAATAAGGAACACGAGGTGTGGCAGGCCGAGACGGCACACCTCAAAGACTACTCTGAGGCTTCTGTCATAAAATGCCAAGATCTCTTCAAGCCTGCCGAAGACGAAACTATCAGATGTGTGATGACGAAGGGAATCGCTGGCATTGGGAAAACTGTGGCAGCTCAGAAGCTCAACTTGGACTGGGCAAATGGAAAAGAAAATCAAGATCTAGATTTTCTATTCCTCCTATCTTTCCGGAAGCTGAATTTGTTAGAAGGCCGGTGCAGTCTGCATGGACTTCTTCAGCTCTTCTACCCTGAACTTAAAGACATAAACGTTAGGAAGATGTATGATGAACATAAGGTTTTGTTCATCCTTGACGGCCTGGATGAGAGCCAACTGCCACTAGAGTTTGATGAAATTGAAAACAGGCTGATATCTGATGTGTCGGAGTCTGCTTCACTGGACGTTTTGCTTACAAACCTCATCACTGGCCGTCTTCTCCCTGGGGCTCTCCTCTGGATAACCTCCCGTCCAGTAGCGGCCAATCAGATCCCCAGAGAGTATTGTCATCGAGTTACAGAGATCAGAGGGTTCAATGATGCTCAAAAGGACGAGTACTTCAGGAAACACATCAGAGATCCAGAGATGGCCAGCCGCATCATCTCAGACATAAAAGCAACCCGGAGCCTCTACATCATGTGCCATGTACCGGTGTTCTGCTGGATGGCAGTAACTGTGCTTCAGGATATACTGAGTAGAGACAGCAAGAGTGGGCCAAAGCCTCGATCTTTGCCGACAACCCTCTCTGAAATGTACATGCATTACATTAAGATCCAAACAAGTATCAGTTTCGAGAAGCACGGACCAACACAGGGGAAACAACTTTCTTTCATGTCAAACAATGACATATTTTTGAAATTGGGAAAGCTAGCGTATATGAACCTGGACAGTCAAAACGTGCTCTTTACAGAACAGGACTTGACAAACTGTGGCATTAGTGTCATGGAAGCTGCTACGTGCCCTGGCCTGTGTACAGAACTTGTTGAGTTAGAGCATGGACTGTATCCAAAGAAAGTGTATTGTTTTGTACACTTAAGTGTTCAGGAGTTCTTTGCTGCGCTGTACGCATTTCATGAATTTGAAAATGGTAGATTTGACTCAGTGAAAGCCTTAATCAAAAAGAGGAAAGGGGGCACTTTGTTAGATTTTCTCAAAGGTGCTCTGGACAGGGCATTAGATAGTAAAAATGGACACCTGGACCTTTTCGCGCTTCCTTTTTGGGATCTCTCTCGACTCCAGCCGGGCAATCCTTCAAGACATTCTGGGAAAAACAACCAGTGGTTCAGAATGCAACAAAAAGTTAATTGGATATATCAAGATGTTGAAAAGGAAGGACCTCTCTCCAGAGAGATGCATCAACTTGATCCACTGTCTGCTTCAGCTGAAGGACCGCACCATTCTACAGAATGACAACAACAACCAAGTCTCGCCTTCCGACACACAGCCAACTCCATTTCAGTGTTCTCTCCTGGCATATATGTTCATTATGTCAGAGAAGCCTGAAGAGTTTGACTTCAGGAATAACAAAACTTCTGAGGAAGCTTTTCGCAGACTGACTCCTGCTTTGCTGTCTTGCACTAGAGCGTTGTAAGTATCACTCACTATTTGTGTAGCATGTTTACATCGCACAAGTACTTTTTAAACATTTTTTTATGTACAGTATAAGTTGAATGGCAATTAAGAACTCAATATTTTTCACAGATTCAACTTTTGTGACATCACAGCACTGGAGTGTAAAACTGTAGCCTCAGTTCTTCAGTCTGAGAAGTCCCACATGACAGTCTTGGACCTGGGACTCAACAACCTGGGAGATGAAGGGGTGATCAAACTCTGCTGTGGGCTGCGGAACCCCAACTGCAAGGTGGAAACCCTGAACCTCAGCCACAATCATGTGGGAGTTGGCGGTGTCATGGCAATCTGCGAAGTACTGACTTGTCCCACCTCAAAACTCCTGAACTTGGACCTCAGCTGCAATGACCTTGGGGACCCGGGGGCAGAGTTGCTTGCTTTTGCCCTCCACAAGTGTTACAAGCTGCAAGCACTGAGGTATGTAAATCAGTACCAAATAAGATAATGACACATTTTGAAGGGGTTCATCTCTGTGCTGATCACTGTGCTGACCTATGGATGGTTCTTCAATGTTCAATGTTTCTAGTTTTAATGGTGAAACAAATTTGTATGCTTTCCATAATAATTTTTCCTATTCTCATTTATAGGCTATCTGGCTGTTTGATCACATTACCTGAGGATGTGTCCTCTGTCCTGGCCATAGCGTTGAGGTCAGCATGCTTCCAGATGAAAGAGCTGGATCTGAGCTACAATCCCCTCAGAACCCTTGAACTGGATTTCCCACTTCAGCTGAAGTGAGTTAGATTGAGGAGAAATACGTGTCTCTGAATAAAATATTAATGAGTAGAGCTAAACATTGAGAGATTAGAACTTTAACAATTAAACTATTTAATTAAACTAATTCAACCTTGTAGAGATGATCCTTGTTACATTCTAGTGTTATTATACTGCATCCCCTGAGTGGTATGAGCATTTCAGGCTTTCATTAATACCTCTTTATTTAGTGTGTTATTATAATGCATCCCCTGAGTGGTATGAGTATTTCAGGCTTTCATTAATACCTCTTTATTTAGTGTGTTATTATACTGCATCCCCTGAGTGGTATGAGCATTTCAGGCTTTCACTAATACCTCTTTATTTTGTGTGTTATTATAATGCATCCCCTGAGTGGTATGAGTATTTCAGGCTTTCATTAATACCTCTTTATTTAGTGTGTTATTATAATGCATCCCCTGAGTGGTATGAGTATTTCAGGCTTTCATTAATACCTCTTTATTTAGTGTGTTATTATAATGCATCCCCTGAGTGGTATGAGCATTTCAGGCTTTCATTAATACCTCTTTATTTAGTGTGTTATTATAATGCATCCCCTGAGTGGTATGAGCATTTCAGGCTTTCATTAATACCTCTTTATTTAGTGTGTTATTATAATGCATCCCCTGAGTGGTATGAGTATTTCAGGCTTTCATTAATACCTCTTTATTTAGTGTGTTATTATAATGCATCCCCTGAGTGGTATGAGCAATTCAGGCTTTCATTAATACATTTCATTTCAGGCTTTCAATACCTCTTTATTTAGTGTGTTATTATAATGCATCCCCTGAGTGGTATGAGCATTTCAGGCTTTCATTAATACCTCTTTATTTAGTGTGTTATTATAATGCATCCCCTGAGTGGTATGAGTATTTCAGGCTTTCATTAATACCTCTTTATTTAGTGTGTTATTATAATGCATCCCCTGAGTGGTATGAGTATTTCAGGCTTTCATTAATACCTCTTTATTTAGTGTGTTATTATAATGCATCCCTGCATTTCAGGCTTTCATTAATACCTCTTTATTTAGTGTGTTATTATACTGCATCCCCTGAGTGGTATGAGCATTTCAGGCTTTCATTAATACTAATACCTCTTTATTTTGTGTGTTTTCCAGCATGGACCACGGAGGAGAGAGCAGGAATAAACCGGGTCTGCAGAAATGTGAGTAAATGTCCATTTATCATTCTCACCTTTATGAACACAGTGATTCACATTGATCTCTGTAGAATATTTGGCATATAGGAGGACTGTGTACCAATTTATAATAGTGTCAAGTGTGACAGCAACGCTTGTGTACCAGGTAACTGAAACTTCTAATCTTCAAATTTCAGATGCCATTGAGGTCACACTAGACCTCAACACAGTAAACGATTTCCTGTCCCTGTCTGAGTGGAACAGGAAGGTGACCCACGAGAGGAAGAAGCAGGACTATCCCTTCACCGAAGAGAGGTTTGATAACTGCAACCAGGTGCTGTGCAAGGAGGGCCTCTGCGGGCGTCATTACCTGGAGGTTGAGTGTCTACACGACGTACACATAGGCATGGCCTACAAGACATTAGAGAGGAAAGGAGCTGGTGACAATGTAACGCTGGGACAGAATGCTGTTTCTTGGACTTTGTACGCCTCAAAGGATAAGTTCCATGCCCAGCATAAAAAAATTATTCACAATTTACGGCTCCCTGAAATCAAATCAAATGAGTCCTATAGAATAGGGGTGTTCCTGGACTGGCCGGCCGGCATCCTGTCCTTCTACAAAATCTCCTCGGAGTCTGACAAACTGACCCACCTGTACGCATTCCACACCACATTCACTGAGCCCCTTTATCTTGGGCTTAGACTTCAATCCCCAACATCAACCATTTCTCTCATAGTTAAGTAGCCTACAGTACATCTAAGCATTGTCTTTCAGAAAGTATATGTGCCACTGGGTGGGGAGGGAGAGGCATTATAGAAAAGTTTGTGGTCATACTTAGGTGATAATGTCGTATACTTGAGAACAGAATGGATCATGGGTTTGCAATACTGTTATGTTGTATCTCCACTTTATTCCTCTTGTTATATTTAGTGAACAAAGAATGTAAAATAATGTCCTATATACTGTATAGCCATACTGACCATAACTTCATTTTAAAAGAATGTCAAAAGCTGGCTAATGATCAAACAATGGAACAAAACTTTGTCTGTGCCTTCAGAAAGTGTTCACACCCCTTGACGTTTTCCACTTTTTGTTGTGTTAAAAAGTAGGATTAAACTGGATTTAATTGTAATTTTTGGTCAATGATAATCAAATAAAACTAATACCAAGGTGGTAGAAATTCAGACCATTTATTACAAATGAAAAATAAAACACGAATATATCTTAACTATATAAGTATTCACACCCCTGAGTCAATACATGTTAGAAACGCCTTTGGCAGCGATTACAGCTGTGAGTCTTTACAGCTGTGAGCCTTTCTGGGTAAGTCGAAGAGATTTACACAGCTGAATTGTACAATATTTGCCCATTATTTTTTTAAATTCTTCAAGCTCTGTCAAGTTGGATGTTGATCATTTCTAGACCGCCATTTTCAAGTATTGCCATATCTTTAAAGATGATTTAAGTCAAAACTGTTACTAGTACACTCAGGAACATTTAATGTTTTAGGTTATTGTCCTGCTGAAAGGTGAATTTGTCTCCCACTGTCTGTTTGGAAAGCAGACTGAACCAGGTTTTCCTCTTAAGAATTTGCCTGTGTTTAGCTGTATTGCATTGGTTTTCATCCTAAAAAAAATCCCTAGTCCTTGCCGATGACAAGCATACCAATATGATGCAGCCACGACCATGCTTGAAAATATAGAGAGGTACTCAGTGATGTGCGGTGTTGGATTTTCCCCAAACATGGTGCTTTGTATTCAGGACAAGCAGTTCAGTTCTTTGCAGTATTACGTAAGTGCCTTGTTGCAGACAGGATGCATGTTTTGGAATATTTTATTTCTGTACAGGCTTCCTTTCCACTCTGTCATTTAGGTTTTAGTGTTGTGGAGTAACTACAATGTCGTTGATCCATCCTCAGTGTTCTCCTGTCACAGCCATTAAACTCTGTCATTTAGGTTAGTGTTGTGGAGTAACTACAATGTCGTTGATCCATCCTCAGTTCTCGCATATCAAACCATTAAACTCTTTAACTGTTTTAAAATTTCCATAGGCCTCATTGTGAAATCCCTGAGCAGTTTCCTTCCTCTCTGGCAACTGAGTTTGGAAGGACAACTGTATCATTGTAGTGACTAGGTGTATTTATAAAACATCCAAAGCCTAATAACTTCACCATGCCCAAAGGGATATTCAGCTTCTGCTTTAAAAAACAAACATTTTACACATCTACCAATCTGTGCCCTTCTTTGTGAGGCATTGAAACATCTCCCTGGTTTTTGTGGTTGAATCTGTGCTCGATTGAGGGACTTACAGGTGACAAGCATACCAATATGCTGTGGGATACCGAGATGGGATAGTCATTCAGAAATCATGTTAACCACTATTATTGAACACAGAATGAGTCCATGCAACTTATTATGTGATTTGTTAAGTACATGTTTACTCCTGAACTAATTCAGGCCATAACAAAGGGGTTGAACACTTTTTGACTCTTGACATTTCAGCATTTCATATTTTATTAATTTGGCAAAATGTCTAAAAACGAAATTCCACTTTGACACTATGGGGTATTGTGTGTAGGTCAGTAACACACAATCTCAATTTAATCCGGCTGTAATACAGTGTTTAATTCAGGCTGGGGGGGGTAATGTAAGTTGTCCGGTGGCGATTTTATGAATTGTTCAGCAGTCTTATGGCTTGGGGGTAGAAGTATCTACAGTAGTAGTTTCTACAGTTGAAGTCGGATGTTTACATACACGTAGGTTGGAGTCATTAAAACTCGTTTTTCAATCACTCCATAAATTTCTTGAGGAGAGGCGGCAACGAGTGGGAACATGGACGAAAATGCACTTGCTGAAATGAGACTCCTCCACATGGATTTAATAAATAGTTGCATTCCGCAGGCTACAATCAACAGCCTGATCAACTCTACGCAAAGGAGATGTGTTACGCTGCATGAGGCAAATGGTGGTCACACCAGATACTGACTGATTTTCTGATCCACTCCCTGACATTTTCTTTAAACTATCTGTGACCAACAGACACATATCAGTCTTCCCAGTCATGTAAAGTCCATTGATTAGAGACTAATTAATTAATTTAAATTCTCTGATTTCCTTATATGAACTGTAACTCAGTAAAATCTTTTAAATTGTTGCATTTTGCATTTAGATTTTAGTTCAGTGTATTAAGAGTCTCATTTTATTAAGAGTCTCAATTCAGCAAGTGCATTTTCAATGGCTGTGCGAAATTGCTGGATATTGGCGGGAACTGGAACACGCTGTCATACTTGTCGATCCAGGGCATCCCAAACATGCTCAATGGGTGACATTTGTGGTGAGTATGTAAGCCATGGAAAAACTAGGACATTTTCAGCTTCCAGGAATTGTGTAGATAGATCCTTGCGACATGGGGCCATACATTATCATGCTGAAACATGAGGTGATGGCGGCGGATGAATGGCATGATAATGGGCCTCAGGATCTCATCACTGTATTGAAATTACCATAGATAAAATGCAAATGTGTTCATTGTCCATAGTTTATGCCTGCCCATACCATAACCCTACCGCCACCATGGGGCACTCTGTTCACAACATTGACATAAGCAGCCTGCTCGCCCCAAACGACGCCATACACACTGTGCCATCTGCCCAGTACAGTTGAAAACGGGATTTATCCATGAAGAGCACACTTCTCCAGTTGCAATCGAAGGTGAGCATTTGCCCACTGAAGTCGGTCACGACGTCAAACTACAGTCAGGTCATGACCCTGGTGAGGAAGACAAGCACGCAGATGAGCTTCCCTGAGACGGTTTCTGACAGTTGTGGGTGGCTGGTCTCAGATGATTCCTCAGGTGAAGAAGCCGGATGTGGTGTTCCTTGTCTGGT
This sequence comes from Oncorhynchus keta, assembly GCF_023373465.1. NCBI lineage: Eukaryota > Metazoa > Chordata > Actinopteri > Salmoniformes > Salmonidae > Oncorhynchus > Oncorhynchus keta. The sequence goes on along the minus strand of NW_026290756.1, from coordinate 39,370 downwards.
GTGGTTAGAAGTGGTCTGCGGTTGTGAGGCCGGTTGGACAGACCGCCAAATTCTCTAAATCGACATTGGAGGCAGCGTAGGGTAGAGAAATTAACATTAAGTTCTCTGGTGGACATTCCTGCAGTCAGCATGTCAATTGCGCACTCCCTCAAAACTTAAGTAAGCTGTGGCATTGTGTTGTGTGACAAAACTGCACATTTTAGTGGCCTTTTAGTGTCCCCAGCACAAGGTGCACCTGTGTAATGATCATGCTGTTTAATCAGCTTCTTGATATGCCACACCTTTCAGGTGGATGGATTATCGTGGCAAAGGAGAAATGCTGACTAACAGGGATGTAAACAAATGTGTGCACAAAATTGGACTGAAATAAGCTTTTTGTGCATATGGAAAATGTCTATATTTTATTTCAGCTCATGAAACATGGGACCAGCACTGTTTTTATTTTTGTTCAGTGTAGTCTCCTCAAATAAATGTACAGTGGATTGAACTTATTAACCAATGTCTTATTGAGGATTTGAATGTGCTCTCTAGCAACTTCATATGTGCAAGGCTTCTTGGGGGCCCAATGAACATACTAAGAAAACCAAACATGACTAGGTTATAATGACCTAAATACGAGAAACACCATCTCTGTGTTTACAACAAAACATCTGCAAAAAAATTAACAAAAATATGTGGAGACTTTTGTTGTTTATTAATTCTGGCATGCGCTGCTGTCAATTACAAAGGAATGGGAGTTACATTTCAAGTTGCTTCCATGTCTTATCTTGTGCCAACACTAGATGGTGTAGAGATCTTTGATTGGAACAGTATTCAAAACAAAACCTCAAAATGCATGACAAAATAAGACAATTAATGAAAATAAAACCAATATTTAAAAATGCTAAATTATTTAAACTATAAACAAAACAAAAAACATTAAATTGTCACATCAACAAAAATGATGCATGTAACAGTGCAGGGACTGGTTCAACTGGCTTCCGCCAAAGAATTGACCGGCTTGAGGAATATGTTGGAAATTCCCACCAGCCATGCTTGCACCAAACCAATGCTTTTACATGCATGAGAGGGAGTGAACAAGTGCACACCTCCGGGAAGGGGCAGGGAACCAAAACGCCGCCTTAAACTCTCATATAGAGGGGACATTGTGACTTTGAGGGGGGGTTATAACTCCCCCGTTTCATCTTTGCCATTCTTATCCCCCTTCACCTGGGCATTCAGGGCCCGTTTAACCCCCAGGTTTGGGCTTGGTTTTGTGCCATCCTCCTTGGTGACCTCTGACCCGGGACAGGGCTGCATGGACTGAACGATGTGTTGTAGTGTCCAGTGTTCCTCCTGCAGCGTGTGGTCGTCAAGGGTAAACTGACCCTGTTTGGTCCGGATCAGCTTCCTCACGTGGGCACACGACGAGAGCGCTTTTCCCAGGTCGTCCACCAAGCTTCTGATATAAAATCCACCACCGCATTCAACATCAAGAGTGAAGAGGGGGGGAGTGAAGTCCTGCAGTGACAGGTTATACACTGTGACCGGCCGTGCAGGTTTGGCTTCCACCTCGTGGCCTTGCTTCAGTAGGACAGAAAGACGCTTGCCATCCTTCTTCAGTGCAGAGTACAGTGGAGGAACCTGCATGATGTCCCCAGTGAACTGCTTCAACTTCTCCTCAAAGGCTTCCCTGGTAATGTGATCATAGAGCTTCTCATGAACCACCTTGCCTGTGGCGTCAAGGGTGTCTGTTGCTTTTCCCAACTCTCCAACAGCCATGTATTTCTTTGAACCAGCAAGCATAGTACTAAGCATCTTTGTTCCATTTCCAATCCCAACAACGAGCACACCAGAGGCTGCGCTGTCCAGAGTCCCGCCATGCCCCATTTTCAGAGCTTGCTTCTTCCTTTTTCTGGGATTAGGATCTTTCACACCGGCCTCTTTGAGGAGTGTCTCTTTTAATGAGTTTAAAACATCAGCAGACGTAGGTCCTTCCTTTTTATAAATGGCAAAAAGTCCATTTAAAGATTGTAGTTTTGATAAAGAATGTTTAGGCACAGCTACGCCAGTTACTGAACCAGCCATGCTTGCTTTCCAAAACAATGAGGCGCGACTTGATGACGTAAGTTTAACTGAAAACACTTCCGTTTACAAATGCGTCATCATCGATGACTACCAGAAATGTATCAAAACATTAGCTAGTTAGCTGGTTACGCACTAGCGTGTCCTCCCACCTAAAATAATACTACAGACTACTCGGTCAAATAATATACATTGATTATACACATGTTTGGATACCTGTGCTTTTCGTTATAGTTAGGCAGTTCGCTAGCTAGCTAACGTTATATTCCAAAAATATTCAATTGTCTGCGTTGGAAGAGGTAGACAGACGAGCTGTGTGGGAGGAGGCCATAACCAGGACGAGAGCGAAGTCGAAGAGGCCGCTTGACACCCGAGGGGAGGGCATCGAAACGGTAACAGACTAGCTAGCGTTATGCTTGCAGCTATTTGGAAGCTTGCCAGTTAGCCAGAGTTGACTATTTTTCCTGTATCTTTACTTCAGTGCAACTGTCAAATCAAACGATGTAGCAAGCTAGCCCCTGTTTTATCCAAACATTGTGCTAGTTAACTACAAATTAGCTACAGTCACTGTTTGTAGTTGTAGCCCGCAACACCCCTCAATCACTGTTTACAGTAGAGTAGACAGGCAACACCCCTCAATCACTGTTTACAGTAGAGTAGACCGGCAACACCCCTCAATCACTGTTTACAGTAGAGTAGACCGGCAACACCCCTCAATCACTGTTTACAGTAGAGTAGACAGGCAACACCCCTCAATCACTGTTTACAGTAGAGTAGACCGGCAACACCCCTCAATCACTTTTTGTACTAGTAGACTGGCAACACCCCTGAATGACTACACCCCTAAATGACTACAGACCCGTAGCACTCACGTCCATAGCCATCAAGTGCTTTGAAAGGCTGGTAAATGGCTCACATCAACACCATTATCACCATTATCCCAGAAACCCTAGACCCACTCTAATTTGCATAACGCCCAAAGAGATCCACAGGTGATGCAATCTCTATTGCACTCCACACTGTCCTTTCCCACCTGGACAAAAGGAACAACTATGTGAGAATGCTGTTCATTGACTACAGCTCAGTGTTCAACACCATAGTCCCCTCAAAGCTCATCATTAAGCTAAGGAATCTGAGACTAAACCCCTCCCCCTGCAACTGGATCGTGGACTTCCTGACGGACCGCCCCCAGGCGGTGAGGGTAGGTAGCAACACATCTGCCACGCTGGAGCTGCCCAGGGGTGCGTGCTCAGTCCCCTCCTGTACTCCCTGATCACCCACGACTGCTTGGCCAGGCACGACTCCAACACCATCCTTAAGTTTGCTGATGACAACAGTGGTAGGCCTGATCACCGACAACGACGAGACGGCCTATAGGGAGGAGGTCAGAGACCTGGCCGGGTGGTGCCAGAATAACAACCTATCCCTCAACGTAACCAAGACTAAGGAGATGATTGTGGACTACAGGAAAAGGAGCACTGAGCACGTCCCCATTCTCATCGACAGGGCTGTAGTGGAGCAGGTTGAGAGCTTCAAGTTCCTTGGTGTCCACATCAACAACAAACTAGAATGGTCCAAACACAAGACAGTCGTGAAGAGGGTACGACAAAGCCTATTCCCCCTCAGGAAACTGAAAAGATTTGGCATGGGTCCTGAGATCCTCAAAAGGTTCTACAGCTGCAACATCGAGAGCATCCTGACCGGTTGCATCACTGCCTGGTATGGCAATTGCTCGGCCTACGACCGCAAGGCACTACAGGGGGTAGTGCATACGGCTCAGTGCATCACTGGGGCAAAGCTGCCTGCCATCCAGGACCTCTACACCAGGCGGTGTCAGAGGAAGGCCCTAAAAATTGTCAAAGACCCCAGCCACCCCAGTCTACTACCGCATGGCAAGCGGTACCGGAGTGCCAAGTCTAGGACAAAAAGGCTTCTCAACAGTTTTCACCCCCAAGCCATAAAACTCCTGAACAGGTAATCAAATGGTTACCCAGACTATTTGCATCGTGTCCCCCTCCCAACTCCTCTTTTACGCTGCTGCTACTCTCTGTTGATCATATGTGCATAGTCACTTTAACTATACAGTACGTTCATGTACATACTACCTCAATTGGCCCGACCAACCAGTGCTCTCGCTCATTGGCTAACCGGGCTATCTGCATTGTGTCCCACCACCCGCCAACCCCTCTTTTTACGCTACTGCTACTCTCTGTTCATCATATATGCATAGTCACTTTAACCATACCTACATGTACATACTACCTCAATAAGCCTGACTAACTGGTGTCTATATTTCTTTATTTACCTACACACACACACACACCTTTTTTTCGCACTATTGGTTAGAGCCTACAAGTAAGCATTTCGCTGTAAGGTCTACCTACACCTGTTGTATTCGGCACATGTGGCAAATAAACTTTGATTTGATTTGATCACTATTTATAGTAGTAGACCAGCAACACCCATCAAATGAAACTCCTCCATCTGCTTCCCTCACCCATACTATTGATGTCTTGGAACTTGTGCATTCTCCCCCCAGCCAGCCGCAGCCCGGCCTGAGACACGGGTAGCAGGATAGGGAAGCAGAGCGGAGAGGCCGCCGCCACAGCGGGGCCGGCGGACAAGATGGCGGACAGCCCTGAGAAGAGTGTCTCAGCGCAGGAGTGGAAGGAGCAGGGCAACCGCCTCTTCCTCAGCCGCAAGTACCAGGAGTCGGCCGCCTGCTACAGCAAAGCCATCGTAAGGACAAGGCCTCGGGAGAAGGGGAGAGAGTGTGGAGTGTGGGTGGGTGGAACTGAGGTAGTGTCCCAAATGGTAACTTTGCATGATGAGTAACCTCACTCCGAGACATAGAAAGTCAGCTATCGGTTGTAGCAAAGTGTGTGTGCAAGTGTGGCATACTTAGGAATGGGATAAGGGTGTGAGGAAGGGGGATAGCAATAGTGAATAATGTGTTTGTCCCCAGAAGCGAAACCCCTCAGTGTCTGTGTACTACACCAACCGGGCACTGTGCCACGTGAAGCTGCAGCAACATGACAAGGCCCTGGCCGACTGCAAGCAGGCGCTGGAGCTGGACCCCCAGTCAGTCAAGGCCCTCTTCTTCCTGGGTCAGTGTCACCTGGAGATGGAGAACTACGACGAAGCCATCGGCAACCTGCAGAGAGGTGGGCTGGGGACCAAGGTGGTAATCAAGGGTCCAGAAACAGAGGGTGCATCTCACTAGTCGAAATAGGCCTCCTATCACATAGTCCCCCTGTCCCATAGGCCTCATGTCTTCTCTCCTTCATCTGTACTCATTTTAAAGAACTGGACAGGTGTCAAAAGAAATTCCCAATATACATCTACCAGGTAGTGTTAACCATTCTTTGGATTTCAGATCGGTGTAGATTAAGGAGAGGAAATTAAGAGGTAGCTACTGAACTATTGAGATGAGGAGAGGTAGCTAGTGGACTATTGAGATGAGGAGAGGAAGCTACTAGACTATTGAGATGAGGAGAGGAAGCTACTAGACTATTGAGATGAGAGGAAGCTACTAGACTATTGAGATGAGGAGAGGAAGCTACTAGACTATTGAGATGAGGAGAGGAAGCTACTAGACTATTGAGATGAGGAGAGGAAGCTATTGAGATGAGGAGAGGAAGCTACTAGACTATTGAGATGAGGAGAGGAAGCTATTATTGAGATGAGGAGAGGAAGCTACTAGACTATTGAGATGAGGAGAGGAAGCTACTAGACTATTGAGATGAGGAGAGGAAGCTACTAGACTATTGAGATGAGGAGAGGAAGCTACTAGACTATTGAGATGAGGAGAGGAAGCTACTAGACTATTGAGATGAGGCTAGAGGAAGGAGAGGAAGCTACTAGACTATTGAGATGAGGAGAGGAAGCTACTAGAGATGAGGAGAGGAAGCTACTAGACTATTGAGATGAGGAGAGGAAGCTACTAGACTATTGAGATGAGGAGAGGAAGCTAGACTATTGAGATGAGGAGAGGAAGCTACTAGACTACTAGACTATTGAGATGAGGAGAGGAAGCTACTAGACTATTGAGATGAGGAGAGGAAGCTACTAGACTATTGAGATGAGGAGAGGAAGCTACTAGACTATTGAGATGAGAGAGAGGGAAGCTACTAGACTATTGAGATGAGGAGAGGAAGCTACTAGACTATTGAGATGAGGAGAGGAAGACTATACTAGACTATTGAGATGAGGAGAGGAAGCTACTAGACTATTGAGATGAGGAGAGGAAGCTACTAGACTATTGAGATGAGGAGAGGAAGCTACTAGACTATTGAGATGAGGAGAGGAAGCTACTAGACTATTGAGATGAGGAGAGGAAGCTACTAGACTATTGAGATGAGGAGAGGAAGCTACTAGACTATTGAGATGAGGAGAGGAAGCTACTAGACTATTGAGATGAGGAGAGGAAGCTACTAGACTATTGAGATGAGGAGAGGAAGCTACTAGACTATTGAGATGAGGAGAGGAAGCTACTAGACTATTGAGATGAGGAGAGGAAGCTACTAGACTATTGAGATGAGGAGAGGAAGCTACTAGACTATTGAGATGAGGAGAGGAAGCTACTAGACTATTGAGATGAGGAGAGGAAGCTAAGACTACTAGACTATTGAGATGAGGAGAGGAAGCTACTAGACTATTGAGATGAGGAGAGGAAGCTACTAGACTATTGAGATGAGGAGAGGAAGCTACTAGACTATTGAGATGAGGAGAGGAAGCTACTAGACTATTGAGATGAGGAGAGGAAGCTACTAGACTATTGAGATGAGGAGAGGAAGCTACTAGACTATTGAGATGAGGAGAGGAAGCTACTAGACTATTGAGATGAGGAGAGGAAGCTACTAGACTATTGAGATGAGGAGAGGAAGCTACTAGACTATTGAGATGAGGAGAGGAAGCTACTAGACTATTGAGATGAGGAGAGGAAGCTACTAGACTATTGAGATGAGGAGAGGAAGCTACTAGACTATTGAGATGAGGAGAGGAAGCTACTAGACTATATATTTTTTTGTTTTGAATTGTACCCCTTTTCCCCCCCAATTTCGTGGTATCCATTTGTTTAGTAGCTACTATATTGTCTTATCGCTACAACTCCCGTACGGGCTCGGGAGAGACGAAGGTTGAAAGTCATGCGTCCTCCGATACACAACCCAACCAAGCCACACTACTTCTTAACACAGCGCCATCCAACCCGGAAGCCAGCCGCACCAATGTGTCGGAGGAAACACCGTGCACCTGGCAACCTTGGTTAGCGCGCACTGCTCCCGGCCCGCCACAGTAGTCGCTGGTGCGCGATGAGACAAGGATTTCCCTACCGGATGACGCTAGGCCAATTGTGCGTCGCCCCACGGACCTCCTGGTCGCGGCCGGTTACGACAGAGCCTAGGCGCGAACCCAGAGTCTCTGGTGGCACAGCTGGCCCTTAACCACTGCGCCACCCGGGATGCCGCTACTAGACTATTGAGACGAGGAGAGGAAACTACTAGACTTGAGATGAGGAAGCTACTAGACAATTGAGGAGAGGAAGCTACTAGACAATTGAGGAGAGGAAGCTACTAGACTATTGAGATGAGGAGAGGAAGCTACTAGACTATTAAGATGAGGAAGCTACTAGACTATTAAGATGAGGAAGCTACTAGACTATTAAGATGAGGAAGCTACTAGACTATTAAGATGAGGAAGCTACTAGACTATTAAGATGAGGAAGCTACTAGACTATTAAGATGAGGAAGCTACTAGACTATTAAGATGAGGAAGCTACTAGACTATTGGGATGAGAGGAAGCTACTAGACTATTGGGATGAGAGGAAGCTACTAGACTATTGAGATGAGGAAGCCACTAGACTATTGAGAACAGAGGAAGCTACTAGACTATTGAGATGAGAGGAAGCTACTAGACTTAATATGAGGAAGCTACTAGACTAATGAGATGAGGAGAGGAAGCTACTAGACTATTGAGGAGAGGAAGCTACTAGACTATTGAGGAGAGGAAGCTACTAGACTTGAGATGAGGAAGCTACTAGACTTGAGATGAGGAAGCTACTAGACTTGAGATGTGGAAGCTACTAGACTATTAAGATGAGGAAGCTACTAGATAGACTATTAAGATGAGGAAGCTACTAGACTATTAAGATGAGGAAGCTACTAGACTATTGAGGAGAGGAAGCTACTAGACTATTGAGATGAGGAGAGGAAGCTACTAGACTATTGAGGAGAGGAAGCTACAAGACTATTGAGGAGAGGAAGCTACAAGACTATTGAGGAGAGGAAGCTACAAGACTTGAGGAAAGGAAGCTACTAGACTATTAAAAAGAGATGAGGAGAGGAAGCTACTAGACTATTGAGGAGAGGAAGCTACAAGACTATTGAGGAGAGGAAGCTACAAGACTATTGAGGAGAGGAAGCTACAAGACTTGAGGAAAGGAAGCTACTAGACTATTAAAAAGAGATGAGGAGAGGAAGCTACTAGACTATTGAGGAGAGGAAGCTACAAGACTATTGAGGTGAGGAAAGGAAGCTACTAGACTATTGAGGTGAGGAAGCTACAAGACTATTGAGGAGAGGAAAGGAAGACTATCAAGATGCACCCATCCCGGACACACTCCCATTCAGGAGTCTAGATGCACACATCAAACTATATTTATAAGTTACTTGCCTAAGTCCTAATAAAAAAAGTATTGACAGGACATTGGATTAAGTCAGCTCTACCAGCTAATGCAAAGAGTAATTTTCACCATTAATAATAATAGTTGTCCTTCATTTGGCCCTCAGCATATAACCTGGCGAAAGAGCAACGGCTGAACTTTGGTGACGACATTCCCAGTGCCCTCCGGATAGCCAAGAAGAAGAGCTGGAACAGCATCGAGGAGAAGCGCATTAACCAGGAGAACGAGCTGCACGCATATCTCACCAAACTCATCCTGGCAGAGAAGGAGAGGTGAGAGATTCTTTCTGTGCTCACCTATAGTTTGTTTCCGGCTGTGTGTTCTATATATATGTTGTGTATCAGTGGACGGCTCATAGTAGTGGCTGGAGTGGAGTCTAGTGTCTGGAATGGAGTCTAATGGAATGGTATCCAGCATGTTTGATGCCATTCCAATCACACCGTTCCAGCTATTATTATCACCCGTCCTCCCCTCAGCAGCCTCCACTGTTGTGTGTGTATATAATGTGTGAGCTGTGTTAAGGTTCTCCTCTTGTAGGACAATAGAGACTCATCTGAATCTGTTCCAGCCACATGATGGGAACACTGTAGGGTTTGGGAGGGGGATTTACAGAGCATGAATTCACTTTGTGAATCAGAGAATAGCCATTTTGATTTAGTTTTTCCACAACACTCAAGTTGAAATGAAACAACCATAAGCGTGTTGTGCAATCAATTCCCATTAGTCAGTGGGAAACCACTGCATTCTCCCAGCCTTGTTGGTAGAACGTCTCTTACAGTAGGGGCCATTAATATAATAATAATATATGCCATTTGGCAGATGCTTTCAACCAAAGCAGTCATGCAGGCATATACTTTTCATGCCCGGTGTTCCCGGGAATCAAACCCACTATCCTGATGTTGTTTGGCGTCACTCTGGGAAAGTTTTTTAAAAATATATTTTTTAAATAAAAAATGTAAAGAAATTCACCAACTGTGGTTGGTGTGTAAAACCAGTTAGTCCATCCATTTATAGGCCTACAATCCATCCTATCCATTTATATTGCGATAAGTTAAGCCTTGGTTGGCTGAAGTGGTTGGTTGGCTGATGACTTTGGTCCTATCCTCAGGGAACTGGATGACAGCAGAGAGGAACAAGACGCCAAGTCGGAGGAATGCAGAAGCCGACACGACCTCACTAAGTTCCCCTCCAAACACGTGAGTCCTAAACCAAGTGTACTAACATCCAGCCAAAGACGCAGGGTATAAACAAATAACAATGGGAAAATAAGGACTTACCCACATTCTGTTTAGAATGCTCTCGTAGCCTAGGTTACGAGAAATGGTTAAACAACTAAAGGGTTTTCATTGGCTAAACCAAAGACATGTTAATACAACCTTACTAATCAAGATGTGTTTTTTTCCCTCATAAGGATATGCAACAGAACAGGGGTGTTACGCTCCCAAAAACTCTTAGTGGGCACAAAGTATGTGAGGATGGCAGGGGGTTGTCTGGAGGGGGGTTTAGGAGAATTTAGCAGTTGTGCTTAATTCTATGTCAAATTATATTTTTTTGCAAAGATAAGAATAACTATTGAGCTGCCTGTACCCTCCTGACGAGTGGTAAAATAAAATATAGAAATATGCTTCTCTGCATCCCTGCTAAAATCTGAGTAAAAGGTTGAGAGGAAGGTGAGTGTTATTCAGTACATTTAGTAATTGCTTGCTTTTCTAGTTTACCAACCTTACCAGCAGACAAGCCAGCCTGATAGTTAGACAAGCTACTCTAACTTAAATGATAGGTAGCGAGTTATGAGGTAGGTGGCTAGTAGTGTGTCTATATATAAAAAAAAAAAAAAGTTTATTTTTTACAGGACAAATCTGAGTGGGCACGTGCCCCTGTGTCCCCTATGGGCATGATGCCTCTGCAACAGAACATGTTTTAAACCTGTTTAAATCGGGTTTGGTCTTACTCTAGCTTATTGCATGTATGTGTGTCTTTCGGAGGAGTTGGGATAAAGCGGAAGTAAGATTTTGGTTGGACCTTGTGTACAATTGATGAATAAAGTGATGTTAATTTAGGTGTCACATTTCTCTACAGGACAAGCACCTGTCAGACATGGAGGAGCTCTTCTCTCAGCTGGATGAGAAGAGGAAGGTGAGTGTTCTACTGCCTCCTGCTGGATACAGGATCAGGGGGAGAATCTCTGTTGCCTTTCCTTGATTCTTCCTCTCCGCTTTCCTCACCTCTGTCCGAACACCCATTGGATGAGAAGGTCAGAGGTCCCTCCCCGCTAACTTTCCCATCCAATGGTTTTTGAGAAGGAGGCGAGTAATAGGGAGATATAAATACAAGTTTCATCTTGTCTTCTGATTGGCTGGGTGAAAATGATTCCAAATTGCTTCCACCTGTCCAATCCTCTCAGATCTAGAGGAGCGGCTAGTCTGCTGTGGAGTAGGGGCTAGGGGTTTGGAACTCATCACTAGCCCATACATAATGGTTTGTGTTTGATGGCTATCACTCTGGCCATACTAGAAACAACTCTCTATTCCTAAACCCTTAAACAATCTGAACCCAAACCCTTCATTAATAACAAATACCAGGTTTGAATGTACAAGACACTAAAATATGTAACTACAGTATACATCTGGTCTAACATGGCTATTTAGTGATAACCTCTGTTTGTTTAACAGAAGAGGGAGATCCCAGACTACCTGTGTGGAAAGATCAGCTTTGAGTTGATGAGGGAGCCCTGCATTACACCCAGTGGGATCACTTACGACCGCAAAGACATCGAGGAGCACCTACAGGTAAGGATTAGTCTCATCAAACCTGACCCTGACCTCATCAAACCTGACCTCATCAAACCTGACCTCATCAAACCTGACCTCATCAAACCTGACCTCATCAAACCTGACCCTAGGCAACAGCAGTGACTGGGTCAGGTTTGAAAGATGGGCTCTTACGGCATACTTGATAAGGTGGAGAAAAAAATTCTGGGGTGGGTCCTCTTCAGACAGACAACTCTCCCAGCAAATCACGAGGCAGACATGCCAAAACGTCATGATTTGAAACCAAAATTTGAAGGCAAAACCTTTGCAACGGTTTTAGTGGAGGTAGTTGATGCAAACTAGACACTTGTGAAATGCACTCATTAAAAACAACCTCAGTGATTGCCATCTTACTAGCTACTATTTAGTATTATATTCAAGCGGATAAAGGAGTGATCTGGTATTGATGTAGGCAGTGAAGTAGTTCCTCTATGCCAAACTGACGTTCTGTTACGTACAGACATGTTCAACTGGAACAACCTGGATGTTGCCTCCCACAACCCATGTAAAAGAATAGTTACACATCATTTTGGTGGTAGTATTATTAAGTATTAAGCAGGGGTGAATGTAAGGTGGTATGGTCCGGTACGGTGTCCCGGCAAAATCTATAGTGGGGGAACGTTGTACCGGTAAAACATGACCCTATCTCAACAATGATTAAAACAGGTCAAGAACTGTATGCTATTACACCACTATCATTACAGCATGTCAGAGACATGAGACATGAAAATGGCTCCCAAAATGCGATGTGGTTGGACGAAAACACAGACGTTTTGCCAAAGTAGAGATGAGTGGCCGACACTGAGACACGCGCGGTCAGCAGTGGACACATACATTCTGTCCTAATGACAAAGAGAGAATGTCATCAGACTTTCTGCGGCTTTATGGCACAGATGCTTCTTTCCATTCACCACTGTTTGGAGGCTGGAACTGAAATATACTGTGAGTGGATGAACGCAGGCTGGTAGCCTATTAGTAAAGCAGCCCTTTTCAAGTGATGGCTTGACAATCAGATGAAAACATCATAACTGTTTGTGTTTATGCCACAAAAGGTCATACATGTTAAATGACAAATCTTTACGACTAGGCCAACAGAGATGCTATTGAATTAATAGGGATTCAAATTTGATTTGTCACATCGACCAAAACAACCTTACAGTGAAATGCTTACTTACAAGGCCTTAACAAACAATGCAGTTCTAAGAAAATACCACACAAAAAAAGTAAGAGATAAGAATAACAAATAATTGAAGAGCAGCAGTAAATAACAATTTATTTTGTTTATTTTTTATTTCACCTTTATTTAACCAGGTAGGCTAGTTGAGAACAAGTTCTCATTTACAACTGCGACCTGGCCAAGATAAAGCATAGCAGTGTGAACAGACAATAACACAGAGTTACACATGGAATAGTGGGGCTATATACAGGGGGTACCGGTACAGAGTCAATGTGCGGGGGCACCGGTGTCGAGGTAATTGAGGTAATATGTACATGTCGGTAGAGTTATTAAAGTGATGATGCATAGATAATAACAGAGTAGCAGCAGCGTAGAAGACAGGAGGAGTGTAATTCTCTGATCAGACTCATACATTCTGTTGGTCAGGAGGTTCTGTACCAGGAAGAAATTAAATGTACTTTCAGCCCTGCTATTAAGGTGTTATGTCTCCCATAGGATCCTAACTGTCTTTGTTCTTATGTTTGCAGCGAGTGGGCCATTTTGACCCGGTGACACGCAGCCCTCTGACTCAAGACCAGCTGATCCCTAATCTGGCCATGAAAGAGGTCATCGATGCTTTCATCATGGAGAATGGATGGGTGGAGGACTACTGAAGGAGGGAGGGAGAGAGAGAGGGGGAGTTGGAATCATTCCAAAAGAAGAACCAGACATAAAAAGACGACAACAAACCAAACAAGTATGATCTGCACTTTAAAGCTGAGGCCACACCACAGACTTACATACCTTCACTAGGACTGAGACTACACCACAGATTTACATACCTTCACTAGGACTGAGACTACACCACAGACTTACATACCTTCACTAGGACTGAGACTACACCACAGACTTACATACATTCACTAGGACTGAGACTACACCACAGACTTACATACCTTCACTAGGACTGAGACTACACCACAGACTTACATACCTTCACTAGGACTGAGACTACACCACAGACTTGCATACCTTCACTAGGACTGAGACTACACCACAGACTTACATACCTTCACTAGGACTGAGACTACACCACAGACTTACATACCTTCACTAGGACTGAGACTACACCACAGACTTACATACCTTCACTAGGACTGAGACTACACCACAGACTTACATACCTTCACTAGGACTGAGACTACACCACAGACTTACATACCTTCACTAGGACTGAGACTACACCACAGACTTACATACCTTCACTAGGACTGAGACTACACCACAGACTTACATACCTTCACTAGGACTGAGACTACACCACAGACTGATACTAGGACTGAGACTACACCACAGACTTACATACCTTCACTAGGACTGAGACTACACCACAGACTTACATACCTTCACTAGGACTGAGACTACACCACAGACTTACATACCTTCACTAGGACTGAGACTACACCACAGACTTACATACCTTCACTAGGACTGAGACTACACCACAGACTTACTAGGACTGAGACCTTCATACTTCAGGACTGAGACTGAGACTACACCACATACTGACATACCTTCACTAGGACTGAGACTACACCACAGACTTACATACCTTCACTAGGACTGAGACTACACCACAGACTTACATACCTTCACTAGGACTGAGACTACACCACATACTGACATACCTTCACTAGGACTGAGACTACACCACAGACTTACAGGACTGAGACTACACCACAGACTACCTTCACTAGGACTGAGACTACACCACAGACTTACATACCTTCACTAGGACTGAGACTACACCACAGACTTACATACCTTCACTAGGACTGAGACTACACCACAGACTTACATACCTTCACTAGGACTGACTACACCACAGACTACACCAGGACTGAGACTACACCACATTACATACCTTCACTAGGACTGAGACTACACCACAGACTTACATACCTTCACTAGGACTGAGACTGAGACACCACAGACTTACATACCTTCACTAGGACTGAGACTACACCACAGACTTACATACCTTCACTAGGACTGAGACTACACCACAGACTGATACTAGGACTGAGACTACACCACAGACTTACATACCTTCACTAGGACTGAGACTACACCACATACTGACATACCTTCACTAGGACTGAGACTACACCACAGACTGATACTAGGACTGCCATTAAATCTCCTGTTGATCATCTCTTTCTGTTTCCATCCTTGTCCCCCCCATTTATTTTATTGTGTCTCTCAGCTGCTCATACTAGTCAGACCCAACAATCAGGACACGCTAGCAAACATTGCACCGAATCAGAGCACATCATCCAACAACAGGACCCAATCAGAATGTAGTACCCAACACCTTGGGCCAATCGCTTAAACGTTACTCTCAGAACAACCAATCATATTGCAGACTCCTAAACCCAATCACATCCTAGACCTCGAGTCTGCAAGTGCAGCGATTGACCAATCAGGGCTAAATGTACTCTACTTGTGGTGATGCTCCACAACTTGTCTTCTATTTTAAATCTCCTTTTCTACGGGGAAGAGGACTGTCTGAGGCACCGCCATGTTTTCGCCACTCTCCATTGTTGTCCTCTTGAGTGGCTTGTAGATGGTCCAATGTAGTCCTCTTGAGTGATGGGCCAATTTGAAACCCAACCTGATCTCTTACCACCACAATGCAGCACTTCTCTATATCCTCTTGGAGGGCTGAAAAGACTGTATAAGCATGAGTTGTATAATATAGAGAGAAACCCAAGCCCTCATCTTCAGTGTTCTGCAGTATGTAGGGAAGCAGTATGTGTAATCAATATGATGGAAGGGTCTGGGAAGAGCATTCAAGGCTTTGCGCAAAGGGTTGTTTTTTGACCAAGGACGTCTCTAATTTTGGCGAGCTGAGTTTCCACCATTTTGTTGCCTCTCATCTGGCTCATACAGAGCTGAGCGTTAATGAATGGGGAAGTGCGTAGCAGTAGGGGTCAGGGTTGGGGTCAATTCTATTTCAATTCCAGTCAATGGATTAAACCCAATTCCAAATGTTCTTTAAAAAGATTGGTTTAAAATTGTGTGAGTCACAGGTGTGTTTTTGACGGCTGTGTTTAATTGTAATGTGTTTTCTCTGGTTTACATGTCATTGAATGTTTGCAGGTGGTGTCCTGTCTGTGCCTCAAGTGGAGTTTGAAGTAGAATATGGAAGTCAGTCATCTGATTGGCTTTGAGAAGGGCTGTCTTCTCCTCAGTATAACTTACTGCTCGGGGTCTCTTTTGTTTTAATGATTCCACGCTTAGAGCCTTAGTCCAATGGCTGCAAAGCATGGTTGGGGTCGATTACATTTTTCAATTGTCGGTTTTAGAATGCAAATTCATAAATTAAAATATTTTTTTTTTTTTAAGTCATTTTCAATTCGACCCCTCAACCCTGCTGCAAACAGATAGTTTCCTCTTCTCATTTCAGAAATCATATGACCCTGTTTGACTTACCAACTGAAAAGAATTGAATGTGAAATGAACCTGTATATTCCTACCCTCTGCTGGATATGAGGATGCACAGTTATGTTGTGTTAGTCAGTCGTGAGTATCAATATTATGTGTACATGTAGGGGTGTGTTTATGTGGGATAGGGGTGTGGACATACTCCTCTCCCCCTAGGCCCCGATTCCTCCTAAGAGGGGGGTGGGAACTTGGGTACAGTCCAGTTTCTCTGGAGCCTCATTGGGACTGTGAATGTTCTTTATTTCACTGTTGTGCTGTTGTCTACAAGTGTTCCAATAAAGGCTACAACTTAGAGGCTGCAGTGTTTACATTGATAATCAAGATACAAATGTCCATCTTATTTTCAAGTACTTTATTTTCTTTAAAAATAAATGTCAAATATATTAGCTGCATTTGACGTAGTTGGCCCGGTACCATGGAACCGATGGGGGAAAAGTCCCAGAAGTGTAAACGGCTGGAAAACCAGTGTGTGACTTCCAGGGAATACAGTCAGAACAAGCCACACTCATCTCCTATTGGTCAGTAGACGTTCCAATAGTCTTTGACCGCTTTGTTTCTTTGTCTCTGAACAGATGGACCACTGATCTACATAGTAGTTATGACGACAACAGAAATACAGCTTTTGATAACTTTTTGGGCAGTTTTCAATTGGGGGCAATGACCCTTAGTCTGTTGCAGGGTCAGGGGTCAGCCCAGGAAGGTGGATATGAAGACACTGGTGTCCAGATTGAGCGTGGCGTGCCACCAGCGGTCAGGGAAATACAGCACCTATCAGCAACAACACAAAGTCAGTGACATTGGAGTGACAAGTCATTAATCCTTGATATTATTATCTTCCTGCTTTGCCTTGGTAAGGCAAGAAATAATCTGAATGCAGCCCATCATTCCAATTCAGTGAAAACAATGGCTCAAAAGTCATTTTTGCCTCAAACGTAGTGACCCCATTGGTTGTTTTAAGTGTTTAAAATATTCCATAGTTGAAATTTCAAAAATAAATATGGCCTCAAATGCCTCAAAAGTAAATTTAGCTCATGTTAGTGACCCATGGTTGATCAATGTGTTTAACATTTCATGGTGGAAATTCCTCCAAATGATGACCCCTCTGATTGTTATCCTCGTTCTGTTGGAAAATGCATACAACATTATTTTAGCTGATGTTAGTGACCTGTGTAGATGGAGGGAAGGATGACAGTTAAAAGTATTCCGATATTCAACCACAGTCTAATCTATTATGGCTGCGTTGGCACAGGCAGACCAATTCTGATCTTTTGACCAATTATTGTAAGAAGAGCTGATCTGATTGGTCAAAAGATTAATTAGTAGACGGGAGGAGAGATCTGAATTGGGCTGTGAACACAGCCTTAATGGTAGTTTTCTGACCTCTCCTGGCCGGATGGTGCACTCTATGGGCTTCTCCTCAAGCAGGTAAGGGTATGTGTCTTTGACCCAGGACAGGGTGGTGTAGTTGGGGTGGAAATGGGGCGCCTTGTCCGGGGGGTACAGGAACCAGCGCTGTGGTGGTTAGAGAATGAAAATGTATCTCGTACGGTTGTGTTTAACAGACGTGCATCAATTACAACAAGGTAGTGTAGCGTGCTAAGGCTAACAGCATTGATTACAACAAGGTAGTGTAGCGTGCTAAGGCTAACAGCATCAATGACAAGGTAGTGTAGCGTGCTAAGGCTAACAGCATCAATGACAAGGTAGTGTAGCGTGCTAAGGCTAACAGCATCAATTACAAGGTAGTGTAGATGTTGAGGCTGACCCTGGATTCAGGCTTACACCAGCCTACCTACTGGTGCTGGACCAATGTTAACATTAACCAGGAGTCATTAGGGAGGCTGGGACAGCTGTAACCTGGTGTCATTCGGGAGGCTGTAACCTGGTGTCATTAGGAACAGCTGTAGCCAGGTGTCATTAGGGAGGCTGGGACAGCTGTAACCTGGTGTCATTAGGGAGGCTGGGACAGCTGTAGCCTGGTGTCATTAGGGACAGCTGTAACCAGGTGTCATTAGGGAGGCTGTAACCAGGTGTCATTAGGGACAGCTGTAACCAGGTGTCATTAGGGACAGCTGTAACCTGGTGTCATTAGGGAGGCTGTAACCTGGTGTAATTAGGGAGGCTGGGACAGCTGTAACCAGGTGTCATTAGGGACAGCTGTAGCCAGGTGTCATTAGGGACAGCTGTAACCAGGTGTCATTAGGGACAGCTGTAGCCAGGTGTCATTAGGGACAGCTGTAGCCAGGTGTCATTAGGGACAGCTGTAGCCAGGTGTCATTAGGGACAGCTGTAGCCAGGTGTCATTAGGGACAGCTGTAGCCAGGTGTCATTAGGGACAGCTGTAACCAGGTGTCATTAGGGAGGCTGTAACCAGGTGTCATTAGGGAGGCTGTAACCAGGTGTCATTAGGGAGGCTGTAACCAGGTGTCATTAGGGAGGCTGTAACCTGGTGTAATTAGGGAGGCTGGGACAGCTGTAACCAGGTGTCATTAGGGACAGCTGTAGCCAGGTGTCATTAGGGACAGCTGTAGCCAGGTGTCATTAGGGACAGCTGTAACCAGGTGTCATTAGGGACAGCTGTAGCCAGGTGTCATTAGGGACAGCTGTAGCCAGGTGTCATTAGGGACAGCTGTAGCCAGGTGTCATTAGGGACAGCTGTAGCCAGGTGTCATTAGGGACAGCTGTAGCCAGGTGTCATTAGGGACAGCTGTAGCCAGGTGTCATTAGGGACAGCTGTAGCCAGGTGTCATTAGGGAGGCTGTAGCCAGGTGATATTAGGGAGGCTGTAACCAGGTGTCATTAGGGAGGCTGTAACCTGGTGTAATTAGGGAGGCTGAGACAGCTGTAACCAGGTGTCATTAGGGACAGCTGTAACCAGGTGTCATTAGGGACAGCTGTAACCAGGTGTCATTAGGGACAGCTGTAGCCAGGTGTCATTAGGGACAGCTGTAGCCAGGTGTCATTAGGGACAGCTGTAGCCAGGTGTCATTAGGGACAGCTGTAACCAGGTGTCATTAGGGAGGCTGTAACCAGGTGTCATTAGGGACAGCTGTAACCAGGTGTCATTAGGGACAGCTGTAACCTGGTGTCATTAGGGAGGCTGTAACCTGGTGTAATTAGGGAGGCTGGGACAGCTGTAACCAGGTGTCATTAGGGACAGCTGTAGCCAGGTGTCATTAGGGACAGCTGTAACCAGGTGTCATTAGGGACAGCTGTAGCCAGGTGTCATTAGGGAGGCTGTAGCCAGGTGTCATTAGGGAGGCTGTAACCAGGTGTCATTAGGGAGGCTGTAACCAGGTGTCATTAGGGAGGCTGTAACCTGGTGTAATTAGGGAGGCTGGGACAGCTGTAACCAGGTGTCATTAGGGACAGCTGTAGCCAGGTGTCATTAGGGACAGCTGTAACCAGGTGTCATTAGGGACAGCTGTAGCCAGGTGTCATTAGGGACAGCTGTAGCCAGGTGTCATTAGGGACAGCTGTAGCCAGGTGTCATTAGGGACAGCTGTAGCCAGGTGTCATTAGGGACAGCTGTAGCCAGGTGTCATTAGGGACAGCTGTAGCCAGGTGTCATTAGGGACAGCTGTAGCCAGGTGTCATTAGGGACAGCTGTAGCCAGGTGTCATTAGGGAGGCTGTAACCAGGTGTCATTAGGGAGGCTGTAACCTGGTGTAATTAGGGAGGCTGGGACAGCTGTAACCAGGTGTCATTAGGGACAGCTGTAGCCAGGTGTCATTAGGGACAGCTGTAACCAGGTGTCATTAGGGACAGCTGTAACCAGGTGTCATTAGGGACAGCTGTAGCCAGGTGTCATTAGGGACAGCTGTAGCCAGGTGTCATTAGGGACAGCTGTAGCCAGGTGTCATTAGGGACAGCTGTAGCCAGGTGTCATTAGGGACAGCTGTAACCAGGTGTCATTAGGGAGGCTGTAACCAGGTGTCATTAGGGAGGCTGTAACCAGGTGTCATTAGGGAGGCTGTAACCAGGTGTCATTAGGGAGGCTGTAACCTGGTGTCATTAGGGAGGCTGTAACCTGGTGTCATTAGGGAGGCTGCAACCAGGTGTCATTAGGGAGGCTGTAACCAGGTGTCATTAGGGAGGCTGTAACCAGGTGTCATTAGGGACAGCTGTAGCCAGGTGTCATTAGGGAGGCTGTAACCAGGTGTCATTAGGAAGGCTGTAACCAGGTGTCATTAGGGAGGCTGTAACCAGGTGTCATTAGGGAGGCTGTAACCAGGTGTCATTAGGGAGGCTGTAACCAGGTGTCATTAGGGAGGCTGTAACCAGGTGTCATTAGGGAGGCTGTAACCAGGTGTCATTAGGGAGGCTGTAACCAGGTGTCATTAGGGACAGCTGTAGCCAGGTGTCATTAGGGAGGCTGTAACCAGGTGTCATTAGGGAGGCTGTAACCAGGTGTCATTAGGGAGGCTGTAACCTGGTGTCATTAGGGAGGCTGTAACCTGGTGTCATTAGGGAGGCTGTAACCTGGTGTCATTAGGGAGGCTGCAACCTGGTGTCATTAGGGAGGCTGGGACAGCTGTATTTGAAACATGTTCATTTTGTTTGTCGTTTCCCTATTATTCATGGCCCTATTGTTGTTTTATTGATGTAAAGTGTGTTGTGACTCATGTGAAATGCACTTTAAATAAATCTGACTTGATTTCAAGATATTCTTAGGAGAAAAGATGAAGCATAAGGTGGACCATGATTTGATAGGCGACAGTTAATGTGTTGTTTACCTTCCTGCCATAGATGACCTCAGAGTAGCCAGGTCCATGCCAATGGAAGGGCACACCGGTTCCCGGGCCTGGTTGGGTGGGTAGATAAAGGCACAGGAGGTAAGCTTCAACAGAGGATGACAGCCTGTTCTTTACAGTCACCACAGTAACTGGCTGTATGTATCACACACACTATTAAGATGTCCTCTTCTCACAGATGCATCAGTGTGTATGGAGGTTTGTTCAGCTCTCTGCCAAACTGATAGCTGCAGGTGGCAGTTAATGCATCAGAGTTTAGCCTCTTGCCTCATACTCTGTGTCCGGTACAAGTCGCTCTGCTACTGATGGTAACGCCATATGCAGCTGTACGACATGATTCTGATATCCAACCCTTGACCCTGGTATTGTGCAATCCACAATATATTAATAATAATAATAATATTATACACTGTGTACAAACATGAGGAACACCTGCTGTTTCCATGACGAACTGACCAGGTGAAAGCTATGATCCCTTATTGATGTCACTTGGTAAATCCACTTCAAATCTGTGTAGATGAAGGGAAGGAGACAGGTTAAAGAAGGATTTTTAAGCCTCGAGACGTGGATTGTGTATGTGTGCCATTCAGAGGACATTTAAGTGCCTTTGAATGGGGTATGGTAGTAAGTGCAAGGTGCACTGGTTTGTGTCAAGAGCTGTAACACTGCTGGGTTTTTCACGCTCAACGGTCTCCGGTGTGTATCAAGAATGGTCCACCACTCAAAGGACATCCAGACAACATGACACAACAGTGGGAAGCTGTACTAAGAGCCATACAGGTCCACAGATCCACTGACCTGCGATCCCGAAGCTGTAGGCCCCCGTGGTGTGAGGCAGCATGTAGCGTGGTGCCTTGTAGTTCTCAAACAGAGAGTGCCACTCCGTGAAGTTGTTGTCCCCAAAGAAATACAGAGTGCCTGTCCAAGAGAGACCGGGTGAGATACAGAATGTCTGGCTGTGGGAACTTTTCATTGTTTCTGTTAATGCTTTGACTTTTCAGCGTGATCACATAACATGTTGTATTATATTACGGATCATGGTTTGCCTGTTGAGCTCATTTACTGTACTGTACAACGACCATGAGGTGTTCCAGACAGCAAACTCACCACTGCCCAGTGTGTCCACAGACTGAGGCCTCAGCAGCAAGTCCACAAACTCCTCAAACCGGACATCCACTGAATGATAATGAAGAGGCAAAGTAAGGTACTACAAATAGAGAACACTGAATACCTTCTAGGATGACTACACTGTGTGCGTGTGTACCTTTCCTGTAAGAGTAGGTGTTGGCAGTACTGAGCCTCACCATCCTCTCTCCATACTGCTGCAGCAGGCTCGACTTGGAGCACAAGAACTGGAATTTCTGAAAACAAAACAATTACATTCACCAGAGCCCATTGCTATACTGATAGTAAGGCCTATGAGACAAGTTGATTTTTGTAATTGCTTTTTTGATTCACACGTACCGTATTGTCAGAGAAACCTTTCAGGATGACTGGTTTGGAGTAGGCATATCTGGGAATAAAACGAGGTAGAAAAGAGGTGTTTCCAATGTATGGGTGTAGAACACACACAGTGTAATGATTTACAGACTACAAACACACCCAGGCTGAACACATCAAATAGACTACAGGACGTACTGTTGGATAAACTGGCGATGTGATAACGAAGCTTTGTCCCAGATGTCAATGTTGCAAGGACCCTCATCAGTCAAACTGTATTCTGAATTTGACGACCTGCATGCGAGGGGGAAATGCTTTTTGGGTTACGAATACTAGTATTATTGAATGCATGTAAGAGTTGGATATATTTAAAGTTCAAATCTGTGGAAAAAAATAAGAATAGAATTAGCCGTCATTTATAGATGGTCAAAGACGTAACTTATCCTAAAATAACCACTCACCAGCCTCCGTCATTCTCCGACACCAGTGCATCTAAAGCCGATCTCCAAAACAATAGGAGAAACACTTGTATTCCGAGTTTATATTCCATATGGAAATAGCTTTACAGTGCTCATGTCCGTATACCTTTATGGCGTTACGTATTTCTAATAGAAAGGCTTTAGATTGCTCCTGCCGGTTGTGCCAATGCCCATTGGCTATTGATTTCCTTCTTCCTGAAGTGTAGTGTTCATATGGACCAATCACATTTGACCAACGAGCTGTCTATGGAGGGATCTACAAGAAGTACAATTTGTATTGTTTTTGGCTAGACGGGATGCAGCTAATGTCCGAAGTGATCTTTCGTAGCATGTTAGGAGAATTTACAGCAGATTAGGTAATTAATGCACCAGGTAAAGAGAATTAGGTTGAGGTTAGGAAATGGGCCAGGGTTTGCTAACATTCTTCCCTGACGCCACTGTAACATGCACATTTTGACGTTACTTTGACATGAGCTGCATCCCTTCCAGCAATGACCATTTGAATTGCACAAATGTAATACATTGCATACGGTACATTTAATTTGTATTTTTGTCTCAAATTTCAACTGATGAAAAGGCATACATTTTCTCCAACATTTACATTTACATTTAAGTCATTTAGCAGACGCTCTTATCCAGAGCGACTTACAAATTGGTGCATTCACCTTATGACATCCAGTGGAACAGCCACTTTACAATAGTGCATCTAAATCTTTTAGGGGGGGGGGTGAGAAGGATTACTTATCCTATCCTATCCTCCACAACTCTTTCTAATTGTCCTTCACAGACTTTGACAATATTTATTTTGGCAGAATTATATACAAAAATAGCCAGGTATAACGTTTGCTTGGTATAGTATATTTCTGTTTGTATACCACAGTTCACCTTTTGATGAATACATGTAAACTCAGCAAAAAAAAAAACTCCTCTCACTGTCAACTGCATATATTTCCAGCAAACTGAACATGTGTAAATATTTGTATGAACATAACAAGATTCAACATCTGAGACATAAACTGAACAAGTTTCACAGACATGTGACTAACAAACAGAATAATGTGTCCTTGAACAAAAGGGGGGGGGGGGGGGGGGGGTCAAAAGAAACAGTCAGTATCTGATGTGGCCACCAGCTGCACTAAGTACTGCAGTGCGATCTCCTCCTCATGGAGTGCACCAGATTAGCCAGTTCTTGCTGTGAGGCGTTACCCAACTCTTCCACCAAGGCACCTGCAAGTGTGCTGTCAGTGTGCTGTCTACAGTATAGCTTCCTCCACTGTCCCTGTAACATACTGGGCTAGAAATAGTGATCCTCTGCTCCTAAATACACGTGACCGTCCTCCTTGACTACTGAAGGGAGGACGGCTCATAATAATGGAGTGAATGGAATGGTATCAAACATGAGCTAGATACCACTCCATTCCAGCCATTATATGCCACTCCAGCCATTATTATGAGCTGTCCTCCCCTCACGAAATACCGTTTACATTTGTTCCAAAAGCCAGTGAAAAGGAGACTTGGTAGTGCAAGACTATGATTGGGTTGACACATTTCAGACCCGTTCTTATTCCTTAAAGCTGGAATCCTTATTGGTGAAACTGCCCTTTTGGGATATTACAACAACAAAGAAATTACTGCAAACAACAAACACTGTTATTTTTCCCCCTTGGGCATCATTGTACCAGCGATAGAATAGCAACATATGTAATGTCCCCAAAACATGATGCACAACACTCCCCAGCTCTGCTTTGTCAATACAACTAAAACAATACCATGATGCACAACACTCCCCAGCTCTGCTTTGTCAATAAAACTAAAACAATACCATGATGCACAACACTCCCCAGCTCTGCTTTGTCAATAAAACTAAAACAATACCATGATGCACAACACTCCCCAGCTCTGCTTTGTCAATACAACTAAAACAATACCATGATGCACAACACTCTGCTTTGTCAATAAAACTAAAACAATACCATGATGCGCAACACTCCCCAGCTCTGCTTTGTCAATAAAACTAAAACAATACCATGATGCACAACACTCCCCAGCTCTGCTTTGTCAATAAAACTAAAACAATACCATGATGCACAACACTCCCCAGCTCTGCTTTGTCAATAAAACTAAAACAATACCATGATGCACAACACTCCCCAGCTCTGCTTTGTCAATAAAACTAAAACAATACCATGATGCACAACACTCCCCAGCTCTGCTTTGTCAATAAAACTAAAACAATACCATGATGCACAACACTCCCCAGCTCTGCTTTGTCAATAAAACTAAAACAATACCATGATGCACAACACTCCCCAGCTCTGCTTTGTCAATAAAACTAAAACAATAACAACATCTGTGGGGTGGACAGTGGCACTATTTCCTCTACTGCAGATTTCCATCTTTAAACGTGAACAAAGTGGCTTTCACCTGTACAGTCAGTTCCATTCAGAGCCTACTTAAATGATGCAAGAATTGCTGATAGTTTTTAAAGGGGCCATGCATTTGTCTGTACGCTTGTTTGCAGTTCCATAGCCATGTTCAGTAGTTGAAAAATATGTTTTTATGTGAATGTGAAATAGGGAAGTCAATATGCCTGAACTAGATGTAAGTTTTCCATTGCAAAATGTTTTGCTTTAGTGTGCCCATATTGAACACATCCCAGCAAGGGATTAGATCTTCAGCAGAAACATAAACAAATAAAGAAAATACTTATACCCATCATTGTGAAACAAAAGGTTGTGATGCAGTTATGCCCTCAGAAACCCGTGTTATGATGCTGGTTCTTTGTTGCCACTGACAACTACAACAACCAAAGCGTTGTCATCAGACAACTGGAGGCGTGAATATTCTTCTTCGTTGAGGTTTAATGGCGATTGACATCTATATTATATTGCATTACCGCCACCAAATACACTATATATACAAAAGTATGTGGACACTCCTTCAAATGAGTGGATTCTGCCATTTCAGCCACACCTGTTGCTGACAGGTGTATACAATTGAGCCCACAGTCATGCAATCTCCATAGACAAACATTGTCCGTAGACAGGCCTTACTGATGTTCTCAGTGAATTTCAATGTGGCACCATCATAGGATGCCACCTTTCCAACAAGTCAGTTCATCAAATTTCTGCCCTGCTAGAGCTGCCTCAGTCAACTGTAAGTGCTGCTATTGTGAAGTGGAAACATCTAGGAGCTACAACGACACATCCCTTGACCACACAAGCTCACAGAACAGAGTGCTTTACGGTTGCAACACTCACTACTAAGTTCCAAACTGCCTCTGGAAGCAACGTCAGCACAATAACTGTTCGTCGGGAGCTTACTAAAATGGGCCTCCATGGCCGAGCAGCCGCACACAAGCCTAAGATCACCATGCGCAATGCCAAGCGTCGGCTGGAGTCATGTAAAGCTTGTCGCCATTGGACTCTGGAGCAGTGGAAACGTGTTCTCCTGAGTTATAAATCAAGCTTCACCATCTGGCAGTCCGGCGGACTAATATGGGATTGGCGGATTCCTGGAGAACGCTACCTGCACCAATGCATAGTGCCAACTGTAAAATTTGGTGGAGGAGGAATAATGGTCTGGGGCTGTTTTTCATGGTTCGGGCTAGGCCCCTTAGTTCTAGTGAACGGAAATCTTAATGCTACAGCATACAATGACATTCTAGACAATGTTGTTCTTCCAACTGTGTGGCAACAGTTTGGGGAAGGCCCTTCCTGTTTCAGCACGACAATGCATTCACAAAGCAAGGTCCAGACAGAAAAGTTTGTTTTAAAGATCGGTGTGGAGGAACTTCACTGGCCTGCACAGAGCCCTGACCTCAACTCCATCAAAATCCTTTGGGATGAATTGGAACGCCGACTGCGAGTCAGGCCTAATCGGCCAACATCAGTGCCCAACCTCACTAATGCTCTTGTGGCTGAATGGAAGTCTCCACAGCTATGTTCCAATATCTAGTGGAAAACATTCCCAGAGAGTGGGAAGGCTTTCCAACTCCCCATTGATGCCCATGATTTTGGAATGAGATGTTCGACGAGCAGGTGTCCACATACTTTTGGTCATGTGGTGTATATAGGGTTAGATGACAGTGCAATTTCATAAATAGTTTAATTAACAAATGTGAAATGCAAACTGTTAAAGTTCCTCCCTGTCTCTGGCCGTACTCTAGTACAGTAGGTGGCGGTAATGCAACATGATATTGGATGCAAACTGCTGATAAACTCCACAGAAGAAGAAGAAGATGACAGAAAACTGTGAAAAACAGCAATTACATGGAAGCTACACGAAGAAGAGGTCTGGAAAATGAATTCTGTTTTCGGGATACAAAGGCAGGCAACTTTTTCTGAATGTCTTAATATAAATGTAGCCATTAACAAAGTAGGCTAGGCCTAGCATACTGTTCAAATCCATGAATTTACAGGACCTGTATCCTATACTGGAAGAACAAAATTTATATAAATTCGCGTAGTTCGTCCTGGTAAGGAAGTGAAACTAAAAATGGTTTACAAGCCAGGCCCTATTAAAATATATTCCATTACGTATTGCAAAGACTTGCTCCCTTTGCGGAAAACACATTTCTTGTCTTGATATTCCGTTGGAATGCACAATTAATTTCGGATGCATTGTCAAATAGTAATGATATATGGGGTAGGCAAAGTTTCTCCTTATATCCGATTTTATGGAAGTTACAAAAGTATTTGCGTCACGTCCATAAACAAAACCAGAGTTCTGCCAGCAGCACTAACGATCACTTGTATGGTAATTAGGAATCCTCACATTTCAAAACATTGCTGTGTACATAAGTCATTCAAGTGATATTTAATTTAAATCAATGGCCACTTATTCTGCCAACAAGAAAATGTAATGAGTAATTGATGAAAACAAACGAAAACAGGTTTTTGTTAAACATTACATTGGGGGCTATGGAAGGGGTGGAGTTAAAATTGCTACATAGTCCCCCTCCAAAACAACGTGATCGAAGACCTCTTTTCGGTCTTATGTTCAAACATTTTAAATTGGATAAAAGTACAGCTGGAGTGCTGCTCTTTGTTTACGTCCATTTAGCTTCGTTCACACCCATCTCTTAAAGAATTTTGAACACGTGACTGTGGCCTAAAGCAGTGAGGTAGTGCTTAAAAAACAAAAGAATATAAGATTAAAATACTTTATTAACTTGAAGTGCTAAAGGTAGTAACCTACAATTATTTTAAAAATGTAAACACACAAAGGCTTAAGTAGAAACAGTATCAAAACGTAGGCCTACATCATGAGATCCTTTGTGTGACTGGTTCAGGTCAGGCTAAAATCAAATCAAATTGTATTTGTCACATGCCCCGAATACAATAGCTGTAGACTTGACTGTGAAATGCTTACTTACGAGCCCTTTCCCTACAATGCAGAGTTGACATTTTTTTAAATAAAAATTTGCGAAATAAAAAAAGGAAAATAGTAATGCCTCTTTAGTGACTGAAGAATGGTCTCCTTGACCTTTTTGAACACCACCACGTGCTTAACGGACAGGGACTAAAATCTACTTTTTGGTACACATGCCAGTGTGGCAGGTAGATAACAAGCAATCTACCAGCCATTTAAGAATTTTTTTACCACCCAAAATGTTTTTTTCTGCTAAAATTACACCAACAAAACACAAAACAATTGATGAGCATGCTTTGTAATTTATCTAAAACAACAAATGTGTTACTAGTAAGAAGTAATGTGGTATATTGTTTACAGTGGCGATTTTAGCATGTCAATCTTGGTGTGGCAACAACAACAAAAAGTGATATGCATATGCCAGCAAAGCCACAGCAACTCCCGGCACACACAACCTCCGCTCCAGGCCGGCGGCTGGGAGAGAGTCAAATGTACATTCTAATAGGTCTATTTCCCCAACATTGGAATGATATTCTAATGTTATACATTTCCATAACCTAAATAATTACATATGCGATGCATAGATAGCCATATCATTGTTTGAAACCTGGACATAAACTATTTGACCTTGCTTTTAATAGCCTACCGCCAAAATCCGACCATAGAAAAAAAGCAAAGATTTCCTGATATGTCATTGAAACCATTTCTTCAACTGTCCAAATGCCGTAAGGTGCAATCCTATTGTTGCATCTTCTGATACTCCCTCTTTCTACGTTTTTACCATTAGGCTTTATATCCATCTCTATGGCATTATAAAAACCACTCGCATCAGCTGCACGTTTGAGAATGGTGTTCTCCCGTAGTAGCATTCTGGAACATTCACTCATGGCCGAGACAAGTGAAAACATTGCTGCGCTAATGTGAATTATTCATAGTTTATCAACTTTTAAGCTAAATGGTGTGGTATGTTTCATCAGCCTCGTCTTTGTGTTTAAACATTTTAGTATGGAATCACTGTTGTATGCATTTCATATTTTTCTGGCCTATCGTCCCGCAACTGTCCTAACGTCTGTTTTGAACAATCCCAGACATATTTTGTTATCGTCCTCGGGATGACGGGACTCTCCTGATTTCGAGCAATATAGAATTGTGTAGTATACTGTAGAATCCCTTGATTGATTTAAAAACACAATACAACCACATGTGGATACAATGCATTTATAAATGTGTTGAGAATAACACAAGTTAGTTCAATCAGCTAACCCACATTGAAAATACACACATGAAAAATATATATATCTTTTTTTACCTTTATTTTACTAGGCAAGTCAGTTAAGAACAAATTCTTATTTTCAATGATGGCCTAGGAACAGTGGGTTAACTGCCTGTTCAGGGGCAGAACGACAGATTTGTACCTTGTCAGCTTGGGGATTCGAACTTGCAACCTTTCGGTTACTAGTCCAACGCTCTAACTTCTAGGCTACCCTGCCGCCCCAATGAAAAATATTATAGTCTAAATAAATGTGTATATACTGTAGTGTTTTTGTGGACATGACTGTAGTATACTGTAGTGTTTTTGTGGACATGACTGTAGTATACTGTAGTGTTTTTGTGGACATGACTAGTATATTGTAGTAACACCTGTCGACTAGGGTTAGCTAAAATGGCACAACAACCAGACTATACCTACTGTTTGATAAGGGGAAGGCCTCAACCAGGACATAAGACACACAGGTTTGTGACAGGCCACCTATTGAGTTGGGTCAACAGTTCTGAGCAATGCAAGGACCAGACACAACACCTTTGCAAAAATATGTGTTATTACAATTGTACCATCTGTGAGGTTCTAGGCCCATTAAAGGACCTTCTGACACTCAGGTTGGTAGAGCATGGTGCCACCTAGGGAGTGGGTCAACAGTTCTGAGCAATGCATGCACCATGACTGTACCTTTGCAAAAATATGTGTTATTAAATGGTATATATTATTATATTAAAGGGAAACAGTACAGAATCTGATATAAAGAACAAGCTAAGTTTATTAAAGCTTGAAGGATTGAGTTTGCTTGTTTTATCACAGATAAATAACACACATTAACAAGAGTAACTTCTTACATCTGTTACTTCCACTAGGTAGCCTTCTGAAGTAGAAAAATGCTTTAACAAAGATTCTACTGGCTAAGTTCACAGCATGACTAAAAACAGTGACCAACAATACTCTACTGCTGATGGTAAAGAAAGAACAGTTAACCACTGTGTAACGGATGTGAAACGGCTAGCTTAGTTAGCGGTGTGCGCTAAATAGCGTTTCAATCGGTGACGTCACTTGCTTTGAGAACTTGAAGTAGTAGTTCTCCTTGCTCTGCAAGGGCCGCGGCTGTTGTGGAGCGATGGGTAACGATGCTTCGTGGGTGTCAGTTGTTGTTGTGTGCAGAGGGTTCCTGGTTCGCGCCCGGGTATGGGCGAGGGGACGGTCTAAAATTATACTGTTACAACTGCATTTACATAAACCATAGAAAGAACAGTTAACCACTGCATTTACATAAACCATAGATATTTTAGAAACACATGACTTCACTTAAAGACAGTCAGTCACCTTAATGGAGGACACTGCCAATAAAATGCCTGGACCTCAAATCTCTCGCTCTCTCTCTGCTAAGTTTGTGTGTGTGTATTAGTACTTTAGTTGTGCCAGGAAAAATACTACAGTTGTAGTGTTTTTGAGGACATCAGTGTAGTATAGAAATATAGTAATACTACAGTATTTAGACCTGAGTATGACAGTATATTTTAATAGGGGTAATGCCTTGAAAATCAGCGATTACAAGGACTTTGAGTATTCTCTCCCATGGCAAACTTTTATCTGGGGATGGGTCTATATTAAAGAACATGATTTACTAATCCCACATTTTATTATTCATACATTTGGTTTATCTAAATCCAAAGTGTCACTTGTTATTAGTCAATTGAAATTAGGGGAAATAACATTGTGAGCAAAATTATTTATCAGTTAACTTGATCGATGACCGTAGATTTGACGATTTGAGCATTTGTGGCCTCAATTTAAAAAGAAAATCCTAATTTACCAAAAATGCCTCATTGATGTTACCATATACAGTGGGGCAAACAAGTATTTAGTCAGCCACCAATTGTGCAAGTTCTCCCACTTAAAAAGATGAGAGGCCTGTAATTTTCATCATAGGTACACTTCAACTATGACAGAAAAAATGAGGAAATAAATCCAGAAAATCACATTGTAGGATTTTTAATGAATTTATTTGCAAATTATGGTTGAAAATAAGTATTTGGTCAATAACAAAAGTTTACCTCAATACTTTGTTATATACCCTTTGGCAATGACAGGTCAAACGTTTTCTGTAAGTCTTCACAAGGTTTTCACACACTGTTGCTGGTATTTTGGCCCATTCCTCCATGCAGATCTCCTCTAGAGCAGTGATGTTTTGGGGCTGTTGCTGGGCAACACGGACTTTCAACTCCCTCCACAGATTTTCTAAGGGGTTGAGATCTGGAGACTGGCTAGGCCACTCCAAGACTTTGAAATGCTTCTTACGAAGCCACTCCTTCGTTGCCGGGGCGGTGTGTTTGGGATCATTGTCACGCTGAAAGACCCAGCCACGTTTCATCTTCAATGCCCTTGCTGATGGAAGGAGGTTTTCACTCAAAATCTCACGATACATGGCCCGATTAATTCTTTCCTTTACACGGATTAGTCGTCCTGGTCCCTTTGCAGAAAAACAGCCCCAAAGCATGATGTTTCCACCCCCATGCTTCACAGTAGGTATGGTGTTCTTTGGATGCAACTCAGCATTCTTTGTCCTCCAAACACGACGAGTTGAGTTTTTACCAAAAAGTTATATTTTGGTTTCATCTGACCATATGACATTCTCCCAATCTTCTTCTGGATCATCCAAATGCTCTCTATCAAACTTCAGACGGGCCTGGACATGTACTGGCTTAAGTAGGGGGACACGTCTGGCACTGCAGGATTTGAGTCCCTGGCGGCGTAGTGTGTTACTGATGGTAGGCTTTGTTACTTTGGTCCCAGCTCTGTGCGGGTCATTCACTAGGTCCCCCCGTGTGGTTCTGGGATTTTTGCTCACCGTGCTTGTGATAATTTTGACCCCACGGGGTGAGATCTTGCGTGGAGCTCCAGATCGAGGGAGATTATCAGTGGTCTTGTATGTCTTCCATTTCCTAATAATTGCTCCCACAGTTGATTTCTTCAAACCAAGCTGCTTGCCTATTGCAGATTCAGTATTCCCAGCCTGGTGCTGGTCTACAATTTTGTTTCTTGTGTCCTTAGACAGCTCTTTGGTCTTGGCCATAGTGGAGTTTGGAGTGTGACTGTTTGAGGTTGTGGACAGGTGTCTTTTATACTGATAACAAGTTCAAACAGGTGCCATTAATACAGGTAACAAGTGGAGGACAGAGGAGCCTCTTAAAGAAGAAGTTTACAGGTCTGTAAGAGCCAGAAATCTTGCTTGTTTGTAGGTGACCAAATACTTATTTTCCACCATAATTTGCAAATAAATTCATGAAAAATCCTACAATGTGATTTTCTTATTTTTTTTTCTAATTTTGTCTGTCATAGTTGAAGTGTACCTATGATGAAAATTACAGGCCTCTCTCATCTTTTTAAGTGGAAGAACTTGCACAATTGGTGGCTGACTAAATACTTTTTTGCCCCACTGTAAATATAACTAATTATATTTCTATGGGTGTTACCCATAGAATCATTGGTTTTATACTCCCACTGGTTGCACAATGTTATCATAGTGGTACAATATCATTTAAAGCCATATCAGTTGGTTTATAATGGGAAGATGTGCCCAAATACGTCTTGAAAAATTCAGTACATTTTTTCCAGAATGCCATGCCCAAATGCCACCGGAGACCATACTGCCAAGTGCTTGGAGGATTTTAACATTCCATTTTCTGTTTTTGAATGGTGTGAGCATACCCTAACAACAGAATGGTGTGAGCATACCCTAACAACAGAATGGTGTGAGCATACCCTAACAACAGAATGGTGTGAGCATACCCTAACAACAGAATGGTGTGAGCATACCCTAACAACAGAATGGTGTGAGCATACCCTAACAACAGAATGGTGTGAGCATACCCTAACAACAGAATGGTGTGAGCATACCCTAACAACAGAATGGTGTGAGCATACCCTAACAACAGAATGGTGTGAGCATACCCTAACAACAGAATGGTGTGAGCATACCCTAACAACAGAATGGTGTGAGCGTACCCTAACAACAGAATGGTGTGAGCATACCCTAACAACAGAATGGTGTGAGCGTACCCTAACAACAGAATGGTGTGAGCATACCCTAACAACAGAATGGTGTGAGCGTACCCTAACAACAGAATGGTGTGAACAACAACAGAATGGTGTGAGCGTACCCTAACAACAGAATGGTGTGAGCGTACCCTAACAACAGAATGGTGTGAGCGTACCCTAACAACAGAATGGTGTGAGCGTACCCTAACAACAGAATGGTGTGAGCATACCCTAACAACAGAATGGTGTGAGCGTACCCTAACAACAGAATGGTGTGAGCGTACCCTAACAACAGAATGGTGTGAGCGTACCCTAACAACAGAATGGTGTGAGCGTACCCTAACAACAGAATGGTGTGAGCGTACCCTAACAACAGAATGGTGTGAGCGTACCCTAACAACAGAATGGTGTGAACAACAACAACAGAATGGTGTGAGCGTACCCTAACAACAGAATGGTGTGAGCGTACCCTAACAACAGAATGGTGTGAGCGTACCCTAACAACAGAATGGTGTGAGCGTACCCTAACAACAGAATGGTGTGAGCGTACCCTAACAACAGAATGGTGTGAGCATGTAACAACAGAATGGTGTGAGCGTACCCTAACAACAGAATGGTGTGAGCGTACCCTAACAACAGAATGGTGTGAGCATACCCTAACAACAGAATGGTGTGAGCGTACCCTAACAACAGAATGGTGTGAGCGTACCCTAACAACAGAATGGTGTGAGCGTACCCTAACAACAGAATGGTGTGAGCGTACCCTAACAACAGAATGGTGTGAGCATACCCTAACAACAGAATGGTGTGAGCGTACCCTAACAACAGAATGGTGTGAGCATACCCTAACAACAGAATGGTGTGAGCATACCCTAACAACAGAATGGTGTGAGCATACCCTAACAACAGAATGGTGTGAGCATACCCTAACAACAGAATGGTGTGAGCATACCCTAACAACAGAATGGTGTGAGCATACCCTAACAACAGAATGGTGTGAGCATACCCTAACAACAGAATGGTGTGAGCATACCCTAACAACAGAATGGTGTGAGCATACCCTAACAACAGAATGGTGTGAGCGTACCCTAACAACAGAATGGTGTGAGCATACCCTAACAACAGAATGGTGTGAGCATACCCTAACAACAGAATGGTGTGAGCATAAACCTCATTAAAAATATTCACATCATTGACATTTATAGCAAGCATATTTGAAATGGTCTGTTTGAGATGGTTTATTGTGGGGGGTTATAAGTGTTTTTTTGAGTATAGGACGAGTCAACAACATTACTTGGGTGTGAGTCAACAACATTACTTGGGTATGAGTCAACAACATTACTTGGGTGTGAGTTAACAGAATATGAACTTTTAAAAGTGAGATTTTCACTGGACAGTTACTTTAACCATTTCTTCAGTGTGTGTCAAATAAAGTGCTTGGTGTATTCACAGGTCAGCGCATCCTGATCAGAGGTCTGCCATGGATTCCCCCGAGGAGAGGCACATTGTAGGACCCCTTGTACACAGTTCATTTGAAAGGATAATTTGACTCACCTGTGTTATTGTCATCATCAACCAACATTGTTAATAAACATTACATGACATTCTTAATTGAGATTACATTAGGCTGCTACCATTCCTGCAGTGCCAGCCACAGTATCCTTTTCAGATCTTAAGACGTTAAGACTATTTTCAGAGCAGATCAGAATCCCACTTGTGATTGGTGGATTATGTTTGTCTCCTAACATTGCTTTATTAAACTTGGAATATACTTCATGCTCGGGAGGAAGAAATTCCCCAACTATCCACATGCTATCTATCTCTGGTTTTCAATGCTCACAACTCTCAAATCAACCACACACTTCTAGCACATCATGTTTTTGTTCTATTCATTGATAGTGGTATCTACCCTGTCTATAATCTGAACCTTTCAGAACTCTATGACCTCAATGTTAAAATAGGGACTTTTTTTTCTCCATTTCCTGCTTTCAGTTCAGTTGTGTTTTACTTGAGAAAGGATGCAAGCTGAGTTACACCAGTCTCAGAAGTTGTATTTCTGTTTAGCTTAAGTGATCTACCATTAGACTGCAAGTGTTGTAAAAGGTGTTGTTTTTAAAAGTCCAGTGTACAAGGGGTCAAAATGAGTCTCTCTGGGGAGAAAGAGGAGGCTGGCCCTCCCTCTAGTATCTGTGAAGAGGAAGCCACTGCTTCTAGAATGAGTCCCTCAGGGAGTGAGGGAGAAATGTCCCTTAAAAGGAGTTTTCCTACAGAACAGGACACTGACAGGGAACATAAGAGGTAAGATCATCAACTAGGTAATTGTGAAGGAGTTGAGAGTTTGTAACAACTATCGAACAAGCCAGTATTGTTGTGATTTGTCTTTATTTCATACAATAGATCAAGTGAATCAGACATTTTGTTGGATACATTTACTATATCACAAATCTATTCCTAGCTGTTATATGAATTAAGACTGATGACAATTATAAAGTAACCATAGAAAAAACAGTTAAACATTTTTATAAGTGCACGCACTCCATGTTGTATATTAATATCCTGCTCTAAACAGGATCAAGACAGACAGACCAGTCTCACCTGCACCTAGTGGTGTCTCCATGAAGAGTGACCAGTCAATGGGACTTCCTATTCTCTTTAGGAAAGCAGAACTTTCCACTGAGCAAAGGTGAGATCTGAGACTATTCTTTCAAATCTGCAATCATGGGAAATACAAAAGTAAAACAAATCTTAAGTGTGTGAAAACTGTTCTATTTTGGATTTAAACACTTAAATAGGATCAAGACAGACAGACCAGTCTCACCTGTACCAAGCTGTGTCTCCATGAAGAGTGACCAGTCCATGGGACTTCCTATTCTCTTCAGTGATGGAGAATTATCCGCTGGGAAAAGGTGAACTGAGACATAACATGGTGTTTGATTATGCCACTTCCTTTTATTTACCATCTTCTGTATAGATGAAGACTGATGTTATTGTTCTCTGTGCTCATTTCTACCCAGCAGTATCTCTGAGGAGAATGACCAGTCAATGGATGACCAACCCAGAGTCCCTACTGATGAGAAAGTGTGAGTGATCGCAGTTTACACTGCTTCCTACCTGTTTTCTAGTTTATTTCACCATACATGTGTCTGATGACATCTAGTACCTTTACTCTGTGCATTTCCAGATAATAGCATCCAGTTCATCATTCAGGACTCCTCATTTAGCTTCTTATAGGATTTTAATTGTCTACAGGACATCATTCAGTCTGACTTTATACTAGAAATGTAGATAAAATAATAATATGATGACTATAATAGTGAGACTGGACCCAATGTTAAGTGTAACTATCAGGAGATGCAGAGTGCATTGTCTCTCAGTAATTGCACCATATTTTGTGGCTTAATTTTCACTTAGCCGAGCTAACTCTAGGATGTCAAACCATGTACTGTTTCATCATTAATCACATTCAGGTTAGAGTTCATATTTTACATTTTTTTACACAAACAAATATAATTCAATTCAACAATGAACATCTTTTTTTCCACACATAGGTACAACACTGTTTCCACTAAGACAGAAATCCAGGAGAAAATGAAATCCTACTTGAGGAATAGGACATATTCTTTATTTGAAGGCATTGAGGATCAAGCTAAAAAAACACCTCTTAACAACATCTACACAGAGCTCTACATCACACAAGGTGGAAGTGGAGAGGTTAATTATGAACATGAGGTGAGACAGATTGAGACAGCATGCAGGTTTCCAGTAGAACACGAGACATCAATCCAACTCAATGACATCTTCAAACCCTTACCTGGACAAGACAAGCCTATCAGAACAGTGCTGACAAGGGGAGTTGCTGGCATTGGAAAAACAGTGTCTGTGCTGAAGTTCATGTTGGACTGGACTGAAGGAAAAGCAAATCAAGACATCCAGATCATCTTTCCACTTCCTTTTCGGGATCTGAACTTGATGAGAGATAAAAATCAAAGTCTGATAGAACTACTTCATCACTCCTTTATAGAAACAAAACAATCAGAAATCTCAGAAAACAAAAATATTGTGTTTGTTTTTGATGGTCTGGATGAATGTCGCCTTCCTCTAGACTTCCAGAATAATAAGATCTGCTGTGATGTCACAGAGTCAACTTCAGTGGAAGTTCTGCTGACAAACCTCATCAAAGGGAATATGCTTCCATCTGCTCAGATTTGGATAACATCCCGACCTGCAGCAGCCAATCAGATCCCTCCTGAGTGTGTTGACCAGGTGACAGAGGTACGAGGATTCAATGACCCACAGAAGGAGGAGTACTTCAGGAAGAGAATTGGTGAGGAAGACCTGGCCAGCAGAATCATCTCACACATAAAGACATCAAGGAGCCTCCACATCATGTGCCACATTCCAGTGTTCTGTTGGATTTCAGCCACTGTCCTAGAGAGACTATTGGTTGAAGCAGAGAGTCGAGAGATCCCCAAGAATCTAACTCAAATGTACGCTCACCTCATGATCTTCCTGTCAAAACTGAGGACTCAGAAATATCCTGTAGAGCATGCCAACGATTCTCACTGGGATAAAGAGATGATTCACGCACTGGGAAAATTGGCTTTTCAACAGCTAGAAAAAGGCCATCTGATATTCTATGAGGAAGACCTGAGAGAGTGTGGCATTGACATCAAGGATGCGTCTGTGTACTCTGGAGTGTGCACTCAGATCTTCAGAGAAGAGTCCGGGCTTAACCAGATGAAGGTGTACTGCTTTGTACATCTGAGTATCCAGGAGTTTCTGGCTGCACTATATGTGTTCCTCATGTTCACTAACGACAACAACAATCTGATGGCTAAAGAGAGATCCCTCCGCAATAAAAACAGTCTATATGAAGATGCCGTGGACAAGGCCTTGCAGTTTGAAAATGGCCATCTGGACCTTTTCCTCCGCTTCCTTCTTGGCCTTTCACATGAGTCCAATCAGCATCTCCTACAAGGCCTACTGACACCAACAGGAAGCAGCTCACAGAACAACAAGGAAACAGTCAAGTACATCAAGGAGAAGATCAGGAAGAACCTCCCCCTGGAGAGGTGTATCAATCTGTTCCACTGTCTGAATGAACTGAATGATCATTCTCTAGAGGAGGAAATCCAAAGCTACCTGAGATCAGGAAGTCTCTCAAAATCTAAACTCTCACCTGGACAGTGGTCAGCTCTGGTCTTCATGTTGCTGACCTCCGAGAAGCTGGATGTGTTTGACCTGAAGAAATACATCAGATCAGATGCGGCTCTTCTCAAACTTCTCCCAGTTGTCAGATCCTCTAGAACAGCCCTGTAAGTGCTTAGTCAAATTGATTTCCAAACAGCATGCTAATGTAACATAATAATGAACATCAGTTTGAATGACTAGTTAGGCTGACAATTCAGTCCCAAACGGGGCATTTATTTGTGGGCACCTGGGTATCTTAAGATGCAGCTATGTTTTCCACAGGCTGAACGAATGTAAACTCACCAAGAAAAGCTTTGAGGCACTGGCTTCTGTTCTCAAATCAAACTCATGCTGTCTGAGAGTGCTGGACATGAGTGGCAATAAACTCCAGGATTCAGGAGTGAAGCTGCTCTCTGCTGGACTGGAGGATCCACACTGTAAACTGGAGACATTGAAGTGAGTGACTTTGTATTGAAGGAATTTTATTCCTCTGTTTTAATTCCTAATTAAAATTAAACACTCTGTCAATTCATAAGAATTTGTAAGACCCTTATTTTATAGGAATGGACAGAGCCAGATCTTAAAGTCAAATAGCAGCCTTTATTC